>NC_057393.1:8850501-8889410 GCF_019320065.1 Cervus canadensis
CCATTTGACAATATTGATTCTTCCAATCCATGAACACAGTATTTTTCTCCATCTGTTTGTGTCCTCTTTGATTTCTTTCATCAGTGTTTTATAGTTTTCTATGTATAGGTCTTTTGTTTCTTTAGGTAGATGTACTCCTAAGTATTTTATTCTTTTTGTTGCAATGATGAATGGTATTGTTTCCTTAATTTCTCTTTCTGTTTTTTCATTGTTAGTGTATAGGAATGCAAGGGATTTCTGTGTGTTAATTTTATATCCTGCAACTTTACTATATTCATTGATTAGCTCTAGTAATTTTCTGGTAGAGTCTTTAGGGTTTTCTATGTAGAGTATCATGTCATCTGCAAACAGCGAGAGTTTCACTTCTTCTTTTCCTATCTGGATTCCTTTTACTTCTTTTTCTGCTCTGATTGCTGTGGCCAAAACTTCCAACACTATGTTGAATAGTAGTGGTGAGAGTGGGCACCCTTGTCTTGTTCCTGATTTCAGCAGAAATGCTTTCAATTTTTCACCATTGAGGGTAATGCTTGCTGTGGGTTTGTCATATATGGCTTTTATTATGTTGAGGTATAGAACCTGGTTTCTGTTTAGACAGTGGGTCCCAAGTGCAGTTTCTGTCCACTGGACTTGGCAACAGTCACCAATACAGGAAATGTCAGAGTTTCAAGATCCCTAGGTATCAAATAGTCAATCCATTTTATGGATAGAGAAACTGAGGCCCAAGGTCCGCAGCTTAGAAGAGAGTACAGCAAGGACTTTTTCCAGGTCTGCTTTTTGGCAAATTCCAGTCTACTCTGTCATAATACTTCATATCGTGGCATCTCATGGAAACCATTACCATTGAAAGAAAATACTGTCATATGGGATTAAATTTCACTACAAGTCAATTATTTCCTGTAACCCAACTATTCAAGTAACCCAGGTAATGATTTCACATGGCCCAGAGTAATACATTATATTTAATATTTAATACAAAGAGGCTCTTCCCCTCAAAAATCAGTCGATGACTACGTGTTCGGTTAGCATGTGGCCAAGGAAAGTTTTTCAAGATCACGCCTTCTGTGGAAGGAACACATAGTGGAGGTAGAGAGGACCTTCCCATTAGCTTGGATTCTGTGGGAAAAAAGTCAAATAATGACAACCCACTCCAGTGTTCTTGCTTGGAAAATTCCATGGGCAGAGGAGCCTGGTGGGCTACAGTCCGTGGGGTTGCAGAGTCGAACGCAACTGAGCATGCATGCAGTAATCCCAAGAATCTCAGGGTGGTTCATAATAAGAGCTCCATTAGGTGAGATCCTATTTTATGCTGAGTTGTCACATGATGGTTCTATTATCCCCACTTTGAAGATGAAAAGACTGAGGCCCAAAAGAAGTCATGTGCCCGTGGTCAAATAAGCCATGAGCTGAGCTTTAAACTCAAATTCTGTGCCAAAGCTGGTGGGCTTCTCCCACCAGCTGTAGGGCCATCCTAAAGCAAACGACCAGTTCCAGAGTAGAAAGAGAGAGAAGGCCTGTGCACCCCACCCGTGAGTCCAGTCTCTTCCTGGCAAAGCCCTGGCCCAGGCGGAAGCCCAGGCCGGGTCCTTCTGGGCATTTACCCAGACCAGGGCCTTCCTCCCTGCCCCCGCGGACAGCATGGGTCTTCGGTGACAAACCCTCAGAACAGCAGGTCCTTGTGCGGCTGAGCGGAGGTGCCGCATGGCCAGGGTGCAGAGTCACCTCCGAGGTCAGAGGGGAGTGGCCGGGGGGACAGTAGGGAGACCTCCAAGCAGAAAATTACAGGGAGGAGACGATTCATGGTCCCTTCACAAAGTGCTCATCGCTGGAGCGTGGCGGGGCCCTGTCCAGGGTCAATCCTCAGGGCGACTCCACCGGGCCCCCGGGTGCCCCAGCCACAGGGCGCATGAGCTGAACACCGGAAGCGCTTAATCGCCTTCAACCCTCATTGCCCAGGAGGGGCTGAGAAACGTGTTTCACACAAAGGCACATCAGAACCTCCCAGATAAAAGGCAGCGAGGGGCCGACTGAAGGCTGAGGGCTCTGATCACCTGGGCCTAGTGAGGGTCAGTGCCTGGAGTGCCGGGAAATGGCTCTCTGACTCACCTGCCTCTGGCATCTCCTTCGGGGGTTGTTTGGAGCCCTTGGTCCTGGCTCAGGGGCAGGCACGTCGCTGCCTCCATAAAGGACTGTGGGAGGGACCAAGAGGCATCGGCTTACCTTCCAAAAATGAGAAAGAAGCTGCTCCCCCCATCGAGGGGAACCCAGCTGGCCTGGTGACTGGGTGTCTTGCTGAGGACCATGGGGACTCAGGCCATATGGACCACAGAGAGCAGCAGACGCAGCCCCGGCTCCACAAGGATCCCACCGGCCACTTTCGTTTACATGCTGGCAGGGGGAGGCGCGGGGCTGGACACTTCCCCAGTGACCACAATGCCCGGACACGCTCATCCGTGGCCCCCTTTTGCCCTCATGACACCTGGAGGTCAGGGCGGAGCAGGGGGGGAAGGTTGGGGTCCTCTCTGCAGGACCTGGAGTGAGCTGCCTCTACTCTGGGCCTTGGTTTCCTCATCCGGATAATGCCAGACCCCGGACATCCGGATAATTCCATGACACCTTCTGCGTCTGCGACCTAAGACACGCTCCTTGTGCAGGGCTTGGATCTGAACTCAGACTAGTAACTGATTGCACAGTCGGTGGGCTGTATCCTGTCTGCTCCTGATCCCGGGCTCAGAGCAGGGATCAGGAGTCAAACTAGGGAGGACCTCAAATAGGAAAGAAAGAAAGGCATTGAGTCACCAAAAGGCACGAAAGATTAATATAGGATCTGAGGGGCCAGGGGTTGGAGGGGGAAGTGGCAAAAATGGGGGCCATGCTAGCAGAGGCAAGCATCCCCAACCCAGGAGGAGCCGCCAGAAGCCAAGAGCGGTCATCCCAGTGAAGGGTGGCCACAGCGGCTGGACCACACCCTCAGAGCCCCTGCTCTGGGCGGGGTGTTGTTCTGACTCCCCGTGCTCCTGAACTATGCCCACAGACCCCACAGAGGACTCCCCTCCATTACGAACCATCAGGACCCTGCCCACGTCCTGCTCATGAACTGTGGGGGTCACTACCTCTCTCCTGCTCTGCTGGTAGGAGTGGGGACCCCAGGTAGACCCCCTCTGCAGATGAGGCCTCAGAGGTGGAGGTGAGGGCGGAAGGGACCACTGTGGGCCAGTAGCCTAATCGGACACAGGTGGGCGGGCCCTAACCTCCTCTCCCAATCCTGTGTTCCCTTAGTGTCCCCAAGGCCTCTTCTCCCGCCAGCCCGCACACTCGGCTTCTGCATTGACTGACACCTTGATGCGGAAAAACAAAAAAGTCAGTGAACTAAGGGCTAGTCTCTCTACCCCGCAGGATAGGCCCCCAGGGTGGCCTGCCCTTGACCCCAGGTTCAACTCTACCTTGTTCTGTTTTGCTTTTTCTAGGAGAACAGACGCACAGAGGCCCAGCTCTGCAAAGGCAGTATTGCTAAGAGGTTAGGCCCACCGACTGTGGAATCAGTTACTAGTCTGAGTTCAGGTCCCAGCCCTATAGCTTCAGAGGAGCCCGGGCAACTGATTTCACCCTGGGGTCCGGCGGCTTCCTCACCTGGAAGGCAGGATCAGAGATATTCATCTGCCCGGACCGGCTGCAGGATTCAGTGAAAAAACGCATGTGCGGTTCTCAGGATGGGGCCAGGGAAGTTCTTTCTTACTCTTGGGTGCCCCGAGGCAGCACCCACAGTGCCTGGCAGAGCAGAGGGACCCACGCGGGGCAAGAGAAACACCACGGCTGGCAATCGAGGCCTGTGGTAAGCATCTTAGTCCCGCCACTCCATGACCGGGTCAGGTCCCTTCTGCCGCAGGCCTGCTGGACCTCCGATTCCCATCGGAGGTGAATGGTGGGGGCGGAGCTTATCAAGGCTGGAGTCCCGCCCACATCCAAGACGCTCCTTCTCCCGGGATTGGAGAATCGCCGGCCACGTATACTTAATGTGAGGGAGTATCCCCTCTGTGCTCAGCTGCTTTTCACCCAGTTCACCCACCGCTTCTAAAGCCCTGATGGACCCGCCTCATTGTGGCCTTTCCGACGGGAGATGAAGGGTCTTAGCGAGAAGACTGGTCTCCACGCAGCTGAAATGCAGCCTCCACCATTAACTAGGACAAACACGGCGTTGCGCGTGGCTCGGCCCCGGGCGCGCAGTCACCCGGGTGGTAATTAGCGGGGGAAGTATCCTTCAGGCAGCTTAGCCGCAGAAAACCATTTTCATTGAAAATATACATTTTGTAATTGTAAATGGAAAGATTACCTGTAATAGCGGTAACAGGCCCATTTCCTAATAAGATGAACACTATAGCTGATGAGTGAAGCATCTGGGTATAGCTCCTGTACACCATTTCTGTACTGCAGCCTGCCAATTTGTTTCAGCGGCGAAAAGCGTGATTTAGTGCTTGTAGCATTACCATCTGTTGTCGTTATTACAGAAATTATATATAAACCAGTTAGTAAACACTTTGCCGAGTTGTCTGTTGTTTTGATAATCACCCATAATAACATCTAGCATCAATATGGTCTTTAAACCCGATTTGGGAGTTAATGGAATAAGAGGAGGCAGTCTGTATATGCACCGGGGTAATGTCATTAGGAATGTTTGTGAAGAACAAATTAAATCAGTTGTAAATTGTGCTCTCAAGTCAGCCAGAAAACCAGTCTTGTTCAGGAGAAGGGATTTATATTTTAACCTCGTGCAGAAAATGCACTTACACAGATTAAAATAAAATAGGGACTTCGCCAATGGATGGAAGTGGTAATTGCTAGCGCCTTAATGGCTTCCTGTTGGCTGTGTCATGCAGTAGGCACAGCTATTTTAAAAGTTAACCGGCACTCGGGGTCATACTTTCACTGATTCAGTCATTAAACCAGGCTAGACATATCACTAAATGGCTGATTATTCAAATCACCAGCCTGCTCCATGGTTCCCCGGTGTCGTCTTTCAAACATGGGGATTTTTCAGGGGATGGTTCTCATAAAATCGAGATGAGTTGGATTCAAGTATGAGTCAATGGTAGCCCTGGGCTGGGGTCTGGCCCAAGTGGAGCCGCAGAGGGATGCCCCGCCTGCTTTCTCAGACTGGGGAGTGTGGGTGGGGGCGGGTAGGTGGGAGGCCGTGGAGGCTCCTCTTGGTTGCTTGGATGTCTCCAGGATTCCAGGGAAATCCAAAGGGGAGCCATGTTTAGTCAAAGAAGTGCCCTGGGGGAAAGGAAGATGGCAAAGGAGGTGCTGGGGCATCTATGAGTCCATTGTCAGACCGTCATCAACATTATCACTTGCAGATTACATCGCTGGGGTGGGGGGTGGGGGTGGCAGTGGGTGGGAAGGGGGTGGGGAGTGGATCCCATTTCTGTCTCCAGAACCTTTGCGTTTTACTAACCTGGAGTGTTTCCTCTTACTTCGAGAGCACTTTCAAAGCATTTCTCTCTTAGGTTCTCATGATATCTCTGGGAAATAAGTATTACTAATACTCCCCCTCCCCCATTAATACCCCAGTTGAGGCTTAGAGGAGGTGGGGCTTGCATTGAGTGGGAACCCATAGCTGGCCAGGTGGGATCAGAACACAGGTTTCAGTGGAAATCTGGACATCTTTCCATGGCACAAAGCTGCTGAGCAGGTAGAACCAAACATAGCTCTCTGCCACTCAGAAGTCCAGAAATTCCTGTCTGGACTGTGTATTGTGTGTGTGCGTTGGGGCTGGGGGTTGGGGCAGGAAGGATGGCAGGACCAGTTCTAGAATCTAGGCTGGTAACGAGGGATCTCATCTAACTGGCAGCTGCAAAAGCTGGCTTTGGGGACAGGCCAGTGGGGGCATGGAGGAAGCCCTCTGACAAGTGCTTGTCCCAGCACAAGACATATAAATTGGGAGAGGCAGCTGAGGTCATAGGAAGGGCTGGGCCACCCAAAGGGCCAGCCAGATGCCAAGCCTCTGGCCACATTTAGCTGAGAGCACAGAAGCCTTGTGCAGTGTTTTCTAAAAAGCAGACATATACGACTGACTGTCCTTAAAATGATTTTTTTCCAATGGTCCACATTGCGAACTCATTTTTACTGTATTTATTTTAATGTTTACCAGTAAGACAATAAATAGCACATCAAATCCATAGTACAAAATAAATTTGGTTTTAAAGAAAGTCTTTTAAAAAGAAACCTAAGTAAAACTAGTCTATTTTTAAAAATATTAAGTAAATTTTCCCTGATAGCTCAGTTGGTAAAGAATCTGCCTGCAATGCAGGAGACCCTGGTTCAATTCCTAGGTGGGGAAGATCCACTGGAGAAGAGACAGGCTACCTACTCCAGTATTCTTGGGCTCCCCTTTGGCTCAGCTGATAAAGAATCCGCCTGCAATGTGGGAGACCTGGGTTCGATCCTTGGGTTGGGAAGATTCCCTGGAGAAGGGAAAGGCTACCCATGCCTGTATTCTGGCCTAGAGAATTCCATGGACTATATCCATGGGGTCGCAAAGAGTCGGACATGACTGAGCGACTTTCACTTTCACTTTCAAGTCATAGTACAGATGATATAGAGATATGGAGACAGTCATGAAAAGAATGATTAAAGCTTGGGTTTTGGAATTGGGACAACCTGGTTCAAATTCCCACCTGGTTTAGGGTGAGTCTTTATCTCTCTGTTTATTTCCTTGTGCATCACACAGGGTTGGGATGACAGCAAGGGAGACATTCTAATATCTGCACGGCTGGGGGTGCTCAGCAAACAAGGGCCAGTCACAAACACAAAGAGACCCCAGGGCTTTCTCCCAAGAGCACCCCAGAGATGTCAGGTCAGGACTCAGTGTCTGGTGTTTTGGGCGTATTTGATCAACAATGGCAGAATTGGAACACATCTTGAAGCAAAGCCCCCCATGGGCCACCATTCTGATGCCACTAACTCATCCAAGGGGATTAGGTCCCCTGGGGCCAGATGTGACACCCAGATGTTCTAGTCCAGCATGGAATTTTGGTTTGGGGTTTTTGGTTTCTTTTAATAAATGAGAAAGCCAAAGTCCAGAAATATCTGGTCACTTATTCAAAGTCACACAGCAAGCTAAAGCCCAAGTAAGATGAGATGTCCCCTCAGTGAGCCCGCTGGTTGCTTTAGGACATGCCGGGCCACGTGCTGCCTGACTGCCATTAAGTCATCACAGCGAATGATCAAACCCAGACTGCCAGGTTTCACCATCATCATCACAGCCATGTTCTATAGGAGCATGCCAAGTCACAGAGAGGGCTAACCCCTGGTCTTTTGTCACCCAGCTAGAAGGTTAGAACTGCCAAGCAGTCTGACCCCTGATGAAGAGCGATTCTCTAAATCAAGCTAGTACCCCCAGTGGGTCAGCAAACTACAGTCCAAGGGCCACATTCCATCTGCTGTATATTGCATAATGGCTGATGAGCAAAGAATAGTTCTTATGTTTATAAATGGTTGGAAGAATATTGCATGAATATTTTTAAAAGAATATTGCATGACATGTAAAAATTACATGAAATTCAAATGCCCAAGTCTGTGAATAGATTGGAACACAGTCAGGCTCATTTATTTACATATGGTCTATGTCTGATTCTGTGCTGGAGCAACAGGGTTCAGTGGGGACCCATGAAGTTTATAACCTTTCCTATCTGGCCCTTTACAGAGAAAGTTTGCTGATCCCTACACTGCCTCAGAAACTCTGTCAGCAGAGTGATGAAGGGAAAGAAAGGGCTTTTGTCTTCAGATTATCATCCCAGGAGAGTAAAATAAGTGAGAATAAAAGAGAAAGAGAAACAAAAGCAGACAGCAAAGGAACTATCCATGTTGAACACAATAAGAAGGCCCGTTGTGGACACATCATTCCTAACACCGAGATTTCAGATGTAAAGGAAGAAGAAGGTCTCAGTTTCAGAACTAAATCCCACCCCCAGTGCGGGGACCAGGGTGATATTGCCGGCCAAGTCACTTCAGTCACGTCCGACTCTTTGTGACCCTACGGATTACAGCCCGCCAGGCCTCTCTGCCCATGGGATTCTCCAGGCAAGAATACCGAGGAGCATGGATGTATATACACTAACATACATAAATAGATAGCCAATGGGAATTTGCTATATGACTCAGGGAACTCAAACTGGGGCTCTGTAATAACCTAGAGGGGTGGGAATGGGCTGGAGGTGGAGGGGAGATTCAAGAGGGAGGGGACAAATGTACACTTAAGGTTAATTCATGCTGATGTATGACAGAAATCAAACCAATATTGTAAACTAATCATCAATCAGTTAAAAATAAATAAACGTATTTTTTTTAAGTGAAAAAAAAAATTACTGGAGTGGGTTGCCATGCCCTCCTTCAGGGGATCTTCCCAACCCAGGGATTGCTCCTGCACTGGCAGGCGGGTTCTTCACCACTAGTATGTATGTTTCTGTTTATTTGCTCCATCATGTCCGGCTCTTTTGAGACCCCATGGACTATATAGTCTGCCAGGCTCCTCTGTCCATGGGATTCTGCAGGCAAGAATACTGGAGTGGGTTGCCATGCCCTCCTCTAGGGGATCTTGCCGACCCAAGGATCAAACCTGCCTCTCTCATGTATCCTTCTTTGGCAGGCAGGTTCTTTACCACTAGCGCCACCTGGGAAGCCGGGGGTAATATTGACCAGGAAAGGGAGCCACAGAGACTGGGGCAATGTAAAACTAGTTTCGGTGCTTGAATATTTTTCATAAATTCATGTAATTATTTTAATTACAAATCTTTAAAATATTAATGGGGGAGGGGAATCTGAAACAGAGTTAATTATAGCAGCTCCACTCGCCACATGTACTTAAGACTCCGTCAGCTTTTCCATTAGGAACCGCTGCTCTTCCGGGGGGCTATAATTCAACCAAATAAATTGGCCACGGGCTGAAGCTTGACATGCAGGTTTGCAGGGTGGGAATTAATTGTTTAATTGATTTGAATATTCAAGACCTAAACACAGAGGGGAAAGAAAAATATGTTGCCATTTTAGGAACGATTGGCCTGGAGACACCTGCCCTTTTCATAGCTCGCTGGTGATCACTGACCCTATTAAAACCCCACCATCTATCCTTACAGTTCAAAAATACAGACCTATCTACGGCTTTGCACCAAAAGGTTCTAAGTACCTTACTTAGCTCTTAAATTTGTGCCTCAGTTTTCCCTCAAATGAGCTTCATTCATCTGGAAAGGAATCTGTTCATGTGAATGTGTTTTAAAATAAGCCTTTTCATTTTGGGTAGCTTCAATATACAACCAGCAGCAATCACAGGCTTACCTTCCTTTGGCTGAAATTCGATCATTAAACCAACTTGACTATTAGGGGGAATATCTGGCTGGAAAATGCATTTTAGCCCTGAAGAATATGCCATATTAGTGAGAAAATTACTCTAAATGGGAACACAGCTGACAACTGCTGCTTGCAGACTAATGGCTTAGTGTATATATCGCACCCAAAAAGCATGTCATCACCCAGCTCTTGAGCAAATCACTGGCATGAGATTCTGGTTGGCAGAAATGGGACATTACGGATGTTGCAAAGGTTTTAGGCATTTTGGTGGGTTTCTCCCCTCTCCTTTTACTTAAAGCCAAGAGACCCAGTATCCGCGTAACCTGAAAATCCCAGTAAGCCCAATGCTGTGAGTAGACATGGCCGCCTGCACGTAAAAACACATACTGTCCTTGCTTCTATGTGGGATTATTCAGTAGCCATTTAATGCAAAGTCGCATCCCAGGAATGGCAGAGTGTTTTCTTACCCACTGCAGAGTTATTCAACTTGGAGGATGCCCTGAGGCCTCCCAGACACATGAGATGTCAGGGCAATGACAAGAGAGAAAAACTGTATCATTGCATCACATGGTAAACGCAGTGACCAGGAGAAAGGAAGGAATGACAGGACCCTAATAAGTCCTCAAGATGAAAATGTGAGTGCTGGAATAAGGGGGAGAAAAGTTTGTTCCATTTTCAGAACTTGATACGAGCTCCCTGATGAGAAAAGATTCAAATTTAGGTCATTTTCTTTTTAAGGGGAAAGTGGTATCAATTTTAATAAAGTCCAAGAACATTCATTAATAGGATGCATTTTTCATCCATCTACAAACATAGTGAAATCGTGTAGGTGACTCGGAGCATTCAAATAAAGGCCAGCCCCACTTCGTGTCTCCTGATGGGAGATCTGGAAAGGGTAGGATCTGAACAATACCAACCGTCACAACTTTATTCTCCTTTTTGTGTGCTTCTTCAAGGCTCCTAAACTAGATATTATTTCCCATCAAATTTTTATGAGACCTAATTCATTTACTGAGATTGCTGCTTTTGAAAACTTTTGGCTATAGGCTCTCTTTGGTTGAAAATTCATGTATAGGGGAAAAGAGCCTTAAAAAGGAGTAGATATAAGTTTATGTATAACTGATTCACTTTGCTGAACACCCGAAACTAACACAGCCTTGTAAATCAACCAGACTCCAGTGTTTTTTTAAAAAGAAAATTCATGGTCAAGAACATAGAAATTTGGCTTCACAGTGCCCAGAAACCATAGGATGGTTCTTTAGAGCCTGAAACACCTACACATTGAACTAAGAAGGCAAGTAAGCAGGCCGGGGAAAAATAACCAGGGAGCAGAGAATCACCGCCCTGCACTATGTTGGGGGTGGGGGGGTGATGCCAGCTACTGCTCAGAGTTCCCATGTCGTTCCTCAAGCAGAACAGACAGCACCTCCAATCAAGTACCATTTTTGTGCTTTTCTTCACATGTTGCTCTGGGTTCCAGAAACAAGCATTTTGCCTGCATTGGCCCTGAGAATATAGATAGATATAGATGGTATAGATATATATATCAGACTCTTCAAGTTCAAAACCTCACATTCTTTTCAGTCAGGTAAAGAACATATTCAATCTGTTTTAAAAGCTGAAGATTAACATAAGCCTTAAGAAATCTTTAAACAGGAACCCTCCTACACAGTTGGTAGGAATGTAAGCTCATACAGCTTCTATGCAAAACAGTATGGAGGGTCTTCAAAAAGACTGAAAATAAAACTACCATACAATCCAGCAATCCCACTCCTGGGTTTATATCCAGACAAAGCTGAAATTCAAAAAATGCATGCACCTCTATGTTCATAGCAGTGCTATTTACAATAGCCAAGACATGGAAACAAACTAATGTCCATGGACACATGAATGGATAAAGAAGACATGGTGCTTATATACAATGAAATATTACTCAGCCATTAAAAGGTTTGTAGCAACATGGATGGACCTAGAGATTGTCATACTAAGTGAAGTCAGAAAGACAAATATATCATGTGATATCACTTACACATACAATCTAAAACATGACACAATTTAACTTCTCTATGTAACAGTTTCATATACATAGAGCACACACTTGTGGTTGCCAAGAGTGGAAAGGGAGGAAGGATGGATTGGAAGTTGGGATAAACAAATGCAAACGATGGGCTTCCCAGGTGATGCTAGTGGTAAAGAACCCACCTGTCAATGCAGGAGACATAAGAGATGCGGGTTCGATCCCTAGGTCTGAAAGAGCCCCTGGAGGAGGGCATAGCAACCCAGTATTCTTGCCTGGGGAATCCCATGGATTCTGGTGGAATCCAGAAGGAGCCTTGTGGGCTATAGTCCATAGTGTGTGCATGCTCAGTCATGTCCAACTCTTTGCAACTGCCTGGACTATAGCCTGCCGGCCTCTTCTGTCTATGGAATTTTCCAGGCAAGAATACTGGAGTGGTTTGCCATTTCCTACTCCAGGGAATCTTCCCAACCCAGGGATCAAACCCACATCTCCTGTGTCTCCTGTGTTGGCAGGCAGATTCTTTACCACTGTGCCACCTGGGAAGCCCAGTTGTGAAGTAACCATCATAGTGTGTACATGAGTTGCAAAGGGTCCCCAGGGTTGCAAAGAGTCAGACACCATTGTATCAACTTAGCAGACATGCACAGTGCAAACTATTATATATAGAATGGATAAACAACAAGGGCCTATTTATAGCACAGGGAGCTATATTCAATATCTTGTGATAAACTATCCTGGAAAAGAATGTGAAAAAAAGTGATATTTATATGTATAACTGAGTCACTAGGCTGTATACCAGAAATGAACACAGCATTATAAATCAGTGATGTTTGATAAAATAAATGTTAAATATTACAGAAACTCTTAAACAAGAACAATGTTTATGACCATGGGTGTTTAAGCAAATAGCAAATTTGTAATAATTACTCAACTCCTATTTATGAAGCTGCAGTTGTGAGCAAGGCACTGTACTAGGCTCAAACAAAGGCTCATAGAGCTTCTTGGAGAGAAAGATTCTACAGAAGAAGGTAATTAGTAATGCAAAAGAATACATCGTAAGATGTTCAAGCTGAAAGAAGCTTGAAGGTCGTTTACTCTAATATGCCCGTTTTACAGAGGAGGAGTCAGATTCAAAGAGACTTGCTTAGATTGTGGGATAATCAGAGCCGCAACTATTCCATTGACCACGTTCTGTGATGCTGTCTGCCATGTGTTCAGTTTCCAGAATCTTTGAAGCGAGCCGACGACAACCAGTTTTCAGGTGAGGAAACTAAAGTTCAGAGGGCTAAGTCATTTGTCTGAGGTCACACAACTAGTGACAGAGGCCCCCCCAGATTCCAACCCAGCTCCATCTGCTTCCAGAGTAATGTCTTTCATCCATTAGTTCTGCAAAGTTACATCAAGAAGTGTTTCCCATGTCCCCATCTGCATGGGGAACACCAATTTATCCTTAAAGACTTGCTGACTTGGTCCTGTCTTTCATAGATCCTCCCCCGAGTCCCTCTGGCCACCTCTATCTCATGTGCTAGATTTGTGTCTGTGCCCCACCTGAGGTTCCCGTGTTGTATACCCCTAGCCTGCTGCAGGGCAGATGCCCCCAAATCTCACTGTAAAGAAACCAGTGGATCTGCCAAACCCTAACTCCAGGGGCAGTTCATTCTGGGGGTGCAGAGCGGCCCTTGCCTTTAGATTCCAGCCAGACCTTCCACCCACACAGCACTCTGGGCAGGTGGGGACTTGAGACAGGCTTCCTGGCTCTCTTGCACTCACAGCCCCTTGGGAGGTGTAGGCTATTCTGTCTCAGGCCTCCTGCCCAACACACCTACGCAGTCACTAGAAATCAAACGCCCTCCTCCAAGAGACTCTCTTCTCCTTGTCCCCTCCCCTTCTCTCCCTGGACCCCACCCCATTCTTCTTCCCAGACCCTGATACCCACCAGTATCAGCCTTGACTCCTCTCCAACTCTTCCCATGCTGAGAGGAGGGAAGGAGACCCAGCAGAGAGGGGAGGGGGCTCTTTGAAGGTCATGGCTGCCAGACCATCAGATTTTAACCCCCCAAGACCTCTGTTGAGTCCTAGGAGGCATCTTGCTCTGCCTTGAGTGGCATTACTAAATGCCCTTTTGTTATCCTCACTTCAGTGATTTCCCAAGAGGTAAATGGATGTGTGTTGGGGAAGGGGATATGGCCAGCAGGAAATACTGTTCTTCCGCTTAGTGAAACCTGACTAGTAATGAAAGCAATTTAAGGGCACAACATGGATCTGTTGAATGACTAAAAAGTGAAAATTTTAGAAAAAGTAACTTGCCTGGGGTTTCAAGAAAACTAAATGCAATTACTCTCAGTAGTGATAAGTCATCTCCTGAAAATTCCAGCAGATTTGGAGTAAATATTGATATGTCTACTCTTATCCGTGACGGGGAAACTGAAATCTCCTGAGAATATAAAATTCTAATATCAGTGTCTCACCAATTTGCTCAAGTATCAAAATACAATGAAGATATTTAGACTTAACCTACAAAGGTGCAATGGGCTCCTTTCATTCCTTTTCTGATAACTTGGTGTGTATGCGCGTGCGTGCCCTCAGTCACTCAGTCGTGTCCAACTCTTTGCGACCCCATGGACTGTAGCCCACCAGGCTCCTCTGTCCATGGGATTTTCCAGGCAAGAACACTAGTGTGGGTTGCCATTTCCGTCTCCAGGGGATCTTCCCAATCCAGGGATCGAAACAGAGCCTCCTACGTCTCCTGCAGTGGTTGGTCGATTCTTTACCATTTGAGCCACTAGGAAGCCCCTTAGACAAATCAGAACACAGTTCAAAAACATATCATTCCTCCAGGTAACCACTACCATTAACACCACCAAACCACTGTTACCATTAACACCACAAAACCCTGGACCTGAAATTGTTTTAAAGAGCCCGTCGATTGAATGCCTACATGCGCCAGCCTTGGTTTTAACCTTTAATGAAAGTTATTTGGCCTAATTATCCAAAGCCCTGAGAGGAAGGGTCATTAGCCTGTTTACAATTGTAGAGCCTGGGTTCAGGTCAAATAACCAGTCTAGGTGTACACAGCTCAGTGGTGGAAGCATCAGGATTCTAAGCCAGGTCCATCTGTACATCCTCCAATCCACTCTATCTCCTTAGAATATGCCGATGTTTAGGATGAAATCATACCAACCCTAACACAGCCTGCAATATTGACTTTTTTCTATCACAGGAGGATTTTTTAATTTGTCTTCGTAAATCTTCATCAGCCTGCATATCTGTCACTTCTGCTCATTCACCCGTTGCTCTCTCACGTCTTCATCACAGAATACCAAAAAGTGTGGTTTGAAATGTCTACTTTTGAGACTCCAGGTGAAGAGGCAAAGGTCATGACCACTTACTGGTGATACGAAACATGGCGAAGCCAAAAGTAGCTCCCTGCACTCCTGGTATCTTCCTACGGGCCCACGTTTCTACCCAATTACTAAGACAAACCCCACACTCCTGACCTGAAAAGCCCAGCAAGGACCCGTAGCACTAGCATATATTAAGAGAAAAGAATGTGCAAACTTGAGGGAAAAGGGTCAGCCACAGTAGTAATTAAAAAGTACAAATTGAAAAACTGAAAATAGGACTTTTGCCTATCTATCGAATTAGTAACAATTTCATAAATAATAGGACTACATACTGAAAGGAGATGATAAACTTTGCTTGTGGGGAAATAAATTAGTACATCTCTTTTCAAGACTAGTTTAGTAATACATAAGTGTGTCAGTCGCTCAGTCGTGTCCAACTCTTTGCAACCCCGTGGACTGTAGCCCACCAGGCTCCTCTGTCCATGGAATTCTCCAGGCAAGAATACTGGAATGGGTAGCCATTCCCTTCTCCAGGGGATCTTCCAAACCCAGGGATTGAACCCGGGTCTCCTGTATTGGAGGCAGATTCTTTACAGTCTGAGCCACCAGGAAAGCCCAGAAAGACATAAAACTGACCTAAAATTCTAGCTAGATGGGAATACTGGAGGAAGGTTCTGACCTGAGGTTTTCTTTCTTTGTTTAAAAGCAAGAACGACAAACAAAATGGTGTTGGAAAGACTAGAGACGTGCTGAAGACAGACACGTCAACCCAAACTGAGCCTTTTCCTTAAGTCGATCAGAAAATTTGAGAGGTAAGTAAGCAGGGGATAACTTTCCCCCACGTATGCATGTATTTGGGACTCTTGTAAACCCCACTCTTGCCCATACCCACTCTCTGGAGACCCTGGCAGGACCAGCAGCTAGGTGTCTCCTGCAGTGTGTCCGTGTGTCCAGCCTGCCCAGACACTCATGGACTGACCATTCTTGCAGGAGCTGAGCAAACAGGGCATAGAATCACCTTCTCTCTCTTCAGGGTGAAAGTGGAATTCCCATCCCAAAGGGGAGTTATTCTCCCATGAGGAGGAGAGATAATAATAATGTTTTGCTTTGAAAATAATCTTATGACTGCAGCAAGTTGGAGTGCATTTCTGTCTGTGACATGCAATGAAAATGCTGTCTGTGTGATGGCAATGAAAATTCAGGAGACTGTAAGAGACTCAGGTTTAATCCCTGGGTTTGGAAGATCCCCTGGAGAAGGGCATGGCAACCCACTTCAGTATTCTTGCCTGGAGAATCCCATGGACAGAGGAGCCGGCGGGCTATAGTCCCTAGAATCGCAAAGAGTCGGACACAACTGAAGTGACTTAGCATGCACAAAGCACTTGGCAGGAAAGACATACAGCCCAGGGGATAAAAACAAACTAGATGAAAGAAAAAAATATATTTTTAATAAAAAAGAAAAAGAATAAATTCTCTATTTCTCACAGTAGGAGGAGAAAGAATTATGTCTCCACATGACCCCAGATGCATCCTCCTCCCTGCCTGGGCCGCCTTCAGCCCGTTGCACGGAATCACCAAACTCCTGAGCCCCAGACTCAAAGGGAGACCTTGATTAGGGTTTACACTGAGCAGTGGGAGCTTCCCTGGTGCCTTAGACGGTAAAGAATCTGCCTGCAATGTGGGAGACCAGGGCTCGATCCCAGGGTCGGGAAGATTCCATGGCAAAGGGAATTGCAATCCATTTCAGTATTCTTGCCTGGAGGAATCCCATGGACAGAGGAGCCTGGCGGGCTACAGTCCATGGGGCTACAAAGAGTCAGACACGACTGAGCGACCAGCACTTTCAACACTATGTTGAGGAGTTTGACCCAGAGGTCATTATGACGTCACTGTTATCCAATGATATCACTGTTATCTGCACAAGATTAATTTGCTTAAAAAATAATCTTATGACTGCAACAAATCAGAGTGCATTTTTATCTGAATAAAGAGTGTGTTATGGGACTTCCCTGGCAATCTTGTGGTTAAAACTTCTTGCTTCCAGGGCAGGGGGTGAGGGTTTAATCCCTGGTCAAGGAACCAAGATCCTACACGCCATACAGAGGCCAGAAAAAACAAAGAGTGTGCTATATATTGAATGGTCAAGCATGCGGGCTCTGGGGCTCAAATCCAGCGTCCACCACCACCAACACCACACCCCTAGCTGTGTGATGACTGGGAGTAGCTATTTAGCATCTCTGAACTTCAATATCCTGGTCTACAAAGTGGGGTTTGAGGACCGAAAGCCATCAGGCCACATGAAGCACTCAGAGATGGTGTGCCCAGCTACACGTAGTCATGAGCTGGCAGAAGGGAGTCACAGTTCTCATGTCTGAATAAGGGCATTCAAAGAGGTCGTCAGCAGCCCACAGGCTCGTCATCACCCGGCTGAGGACCTGATTTCTCAACACCTTAAGGATGGGTCCAGGACAAATGGACAGCCAGATGACTCATCACCCAAACCAGAAACAGTTGAGAACGTGAAACAGCACTATTACTATTAAGGCAGAGACAACAGAGGAAAGCAAGACCATCCCAGACCAACCAAGACTGTGTGGTTACCCTGCCCAGCCAGAGAATGCTCCCGAAATTCTGCTCTTTGTGGTCTTTTAACTCTTATATTGGGCTTCTCTGGTGGCTCAGATGGTAAAGAATCTGCCTGCAAATGCAGGAGACCCAGCTTCAATCCCTGGGTTGGAAAGATTCCCTGGAAAAGGAAATGACTACCCCCCTCAAGTACTCTTGCCTGAAGAATTCCATGGACAGAGGAGCCTGGCAGAGTATAGTCAGTGGGGTCACAAAGAATTGGACATGACTGAGCGACTAATAAAAATTAAACAACTCACATTAAGGGACTGATTGACTGAGTTAATCATTAACCACTCTTCCCTACAATAAGAGTTCAGGTGAATTGAGATATGTGGGATATAAGAGGTTTTTTGCATCTTTATCAAGGCATAATTTACATATAATAAAATACATCCATATTAACTGTACCCTGGAATGAATTTTGATAAGTATATACACCCAAATAACCATTATCAAAATCTAAAGCTAGAACATTTTCATCAGCCCAAAAAGTTTCCTTATGTGACTTTGCAGTTGGTCCAAACACAAAGCCCCAGCCCTAGGCAACAACTAACCAGACTAGCTTTGCCTAATCTAGAATTTCAAGTGCATGGAATCACACGTTAGGTATTATTTGTGTCTGGCTTCTTCTGTTCAGCATCATCCACGTTGCCTAGACCAATGGTATTTTTATTGCTAAACAGTATTCCTTTGTGTGGATCTAGCACAATTTGTTTACCCATTTACCTTTGATGGATATTTGAATCTATTATGAATAAAGCTTCTGTGCATATTCTTGGACAAGTCATCTTGTGGGCATACAATTTCATTTCTCCTGCGTAAACACTAAGAAGTGGAATTTGAGGTCATAAGGTAAATGTATGCTGAAGATATTTTATAAAGCAGTTATCCCAGATGGCACTAGTGGTAAAGAATCCACCTGCCAATGCAGGAGATGCAAGAGATGCCAGTTTGATCCCTGGGTTGGGAAAATCCCCTGAAGTATGAAATGGCAACCCACTCCAGTATTCTTGCCTGGGAAATTTCATGGATGGAGGAAGCTAGCGGGCCAGAGTCCACGGGGTGGCAAAAATAATATTCACTTCGACCAAAAATGTGTGAGAGGTCCAGTTGCTTTTGCATCCTCACCAATACTTATTAGTAATATTATTAGTAATATTTTCAGTCATTTTCATTTCAGCCACTCTAGTGAGTGAGTAGGGTAGCTCCTGACTTTAATTTGCACTTCCCTGGGAACTATTGATCATGCTCTGCTTCTGAGGCACTTAGTGACTGTTCACTTATCTGCTTCTGTCAAATAGCTTTTCAAAGAGTTTTAAAAGTAAGTTGTGGGACTTCCCTGACAGTCCAGTGGTTAAGACTCCCCACTTCCATTGCAAGGGGTACAGGTTTGACCCCTAGTCAGGGAACTAAGATCCCCCATACCACGAAGTAAGGCCTAAAAAATGAAAAAATAATAATAAATTTGTTTTTCTTCTTATTGAGTTGTAAGAGTTCTTTGCATATTCTGAATATTAGACCTTTGTCAAACACCTATGTTGCAAATATTTTCTGTCTAGGACTTGTCTATTCATTTTCTTAACAGTGTCTTTCAAAAAGCAGAAGTTTCACATTTTAATGAGGTTCAATTTATCAAATATTTTTTAAGGTCTGTGCTTTGTGTGGCCCAAGAAACTTTGCCTACTCCCAAATAACAAAGATTTTTTTGTATTTTTTTCCTAGAAGTTTTATAGTTTTATCTTTTCCATTTAGATAGATCCATTTGAGATAATAATTTGTCATGGTATGAGTTAGGGTTGAAGTTCATTTTTTCCATATGAATATCAGGCTCTTCCAACACCATTGTTGAAAAAGACTGCTGTTACTCTGCTGAATTTTTTAGGCATCTTTGTCAAATCAGTTGTCCATGAATATGTGGGCATATTTCCGGACTCTTTATTCCGTTATTCTGACGTATTTCTACACTTAGGCTGATACTGCAGTCTCCTGTTCACTATAGGCTTATGGTAAGTCCTGAAATTAAATAATGCAAGTTCTCCAACTTTTTTCTTCAAAAAAAAAAAAAAAATGTTGGGCTGTCCATTTCTTTAAAAAAGAAAAAAAAAAAGGACTTGAGATTTTAAGATTCCACTGAATCAGTAGATTTATTTGGGGAGAATTGGCAATGTTGAGTTTCCATCGACAATCATGGTATATCTCCCCATTTATTTAGAGTTTTTTTTTAATTTATCATTAATGTTATACTGAATTTTTTGTCATTAACGGGTGTTCAACTTTTTTCAAATGTTTTTCCTGCATCTTCTGAGAGAATCATATGACTTCTACTTTATTCAATGTAAAGGGTGATTTACATTGATTTATTTTTAATGTTACACTAATATCATGTTTTTTATATAAATCCCAATTGATTATAATGTATTATCCTTTCTATATATTGCTGAATTCAATTTGTTAATATTTTGTTAAGGATTTTTGCCTTTATATTCATAAAAGTGACTGAATTGTAGCTTTGGTTTGTTGTCTTTGTCTGGTTTTTTACCAGCTGAGCCACAAGGGAAGCCCCCTGTTGTCTTCGTCTGGTTTTTAATCATGATAACCACAGCTTAATGAGAGATAAATCTCGATAATGAGAGTGAAAGTCAAAGTCGCTCAGTTGTGGCTGACTCTTTGCGACCCCATGGACTATATAGTCCATGGAATTCTCCAGGCCAGAATACTGGAGTGGGTAGCCTTTCCCTTCTCCAGGAGAATCTTCCCAGCCCAGGGATGAACCCAGGTCTCCCGCATTGCAGGCGGTTTCTTTACCAGCTGAGCCACAAGGGAAGCCCAAGAATACCGGAGTAGGTAGCCTATCCCTTCTCCAGGGACTCTTCCCGACCCAGGAATCAAACCAGGGTCTCCTGCATTGCAGGTGGATTCTTTACCAGCTGGGCCATCAGGGAATGATAAGGGCAGAAACAGGGAAGGGAAACAAGATGAAATGAGCACATTTATAAAGTGAGACCCAACTGGGTGGCCGCATATAAATGGAAACTTTACTGGGTCTTAGTTACAATTTCAATTTGAGTTTTAAAATATGAACTCAATATTGGACTGGTTTTCCTTTAAAACAAAACAAAAAACAACATCCATAACTAAGAAGGCAATAATTAACTCCCCTCTCCTCTAAACCAGTTGAGTCTCTCCAGGTCCAGAGTTCAGTTCTGCACACCACACTTAAAGACAAATTGGACTGAATTCCAGGGTACCACCACCAGGATGACAGATAGCCTTGAAATTATGAAAGGATTAGAAATGTTTCCACCGTGAAGGGCAAGAGAGTGAAGAGAAAGGACAGGTTGGCTGTCTTCAGGTTTGTGAAGGTTGGTCATGAAGGAAAGGAATTAAACTTGTTTCCTATGGCCCTAGAGGGTAGATCAAGGGACAATGGGTGGGTGTTGGGTTTCAGTTCTCCATAAAGGCTTTGTAACCACTATCAGTTCAGTTCAGTCACTCAGTCGTGTCCGACTCTTTGCAACCCCATGAATCACAGCACGCCAGGCTTCCCTGTCTATTACCAACTCCCGGAGTTTACTCAAACTCATGCCCATCGAGTCGGTGATGCCATCCAGCCATCTCAACCTCTGTCATCCCCTTCTCCTCCTGCCCCCAATCCCTCCCAGCATCAGGGTCTTTTCCAATGAGTCAAATCTTCTCATGAGGTGGCCAAAAGTACTGGAGTTTCAGCTTCAGCATCAGTCCTTCCAATGAACACCCAGGACTGATCTCGTTTAGGATGGACTGGTTGGATCTCCTTGCAGTCCAAGGGACTCTCAAGAGTCTTCTCCAATACCACAGTTCAAAAGCATCAATTCTTCGGCACTCAGCTTTCTTCCCAGTCCAACTCTCACATCCATACATGACTACTGGAAAAACCACAGTCTTGACCAGACAGACCTTTGTTGCCAAAGTAATGTCTCTACTTTTTAATATGCTATCTAGGTTGGTCATAACTGTCCTTCCAAGGAGTAAGCATCTTTTAATTTCATGACTTCAGTCACCATCTGCAGTGATTTTGGAGCCCCCAAAAATAAAGTCTGCCAGTCTTTCCACTGTTTCCCCATCTATTTCCCATGAGGTGATGGGACCAGATGCCATGATCTTAGTTTTCTGAATGTTGAGCTTTAAGCCAACTTTTTCACTCTCCTCTTTCACTTTCATCAAGAGGCTTTTTAGTTCCTTTTCACTCTCTGCCATAAGGGTGGTGTCATCTGCATATCTGAGGTTGTTGATATTTCTCCTGGCAATCTTGATTCCAGCTTGTGCTTCCTCCAGCCCAGCGTTTCTCATGATGTACTCTGCATATAAGTTAAATAAGCAGGGTGACAATATACAGCCTTGACGTACTCCTTTTCCTATTTGGAACTAGTCTGTTGTTCAATGTCCAGTTCTAACTGCTGCTTCCTGACCTGCATACAGGTTTCTCAAGAGGCAGGTCAGGTGGTCTGGTATTCCCATCTCTTTCAGAATTTTAACCACTATGGCCACCCCAAAACTCAGTCTCAGGTGTAGTAAGTCTCCCTTCACTCCTGAGTTCAGGAAGAGGTAGACCACCACCGTGGAAATGGTAGATGCTGAATAGAGAATTTGAATCTGCTTTGGCTAAATACGTCACATGGTGCCCCAGCCCTGTTCTGTCATGCCTGTCAAGCGCTCCTTGAACAAAAGCTTTTCTGTGTAGCTTCCACACTCTTTGCCCAAGAAAGAAAAATGGCCCAAATCCTCACAGTGTGGTTGCCAAACACCAGGACTAATATTTGATAAAGCTTTGGTGAATTTTTAAAAATAGAACAATCCCATCTTTCATAAAGTCAAATTTGTTCACTTAAAGGATTCTCCTTTATGCCAAGATTATGCCCTTACTGCTTTTCATCTGGTATTAAAGTGTCTTTTATGGAATGTTGGTGATAGTAGATGATCTTGTTTTTAAGTGTTTACCCAACAAAATTAAAATTGGATACGCTATCTCAAACTTTCATTTTTTTATAGTTATTAATTAATTATTTTTATTTTATTATTAATGCTGATTGCAGTGGGTGTTCATTGCTGCTTGCAGGCCTTCTCCAGTTGCAGTGAGTGGAAACTACTCTCTAATCATGACACAGGGGCTTTTCATTGCAATGGCTTTTCTTGCTGTGGACCACAAGCTCTAGCTGCACAGGCTTCAGTAGTCGCAGCACGTGGGTGCAGTAGTCGTGACTTGCTTGCTCTAGAGAACAGGCTCAGTAGTTGTGGCACACGGGCTTTATGGCTCTGAGTCGTGTGGAATCTTCCCAGACCAGGGATCGAACCCACATCCCCTGCACGGGCGGGCAGATTCTTATCCACTACCCCAGCAGGGAAGTCCCAGTTATTGCTTTGTAAAATACAAAGCGTACAGCAGGCCACTCAACTAGGTCACCATGAGGACCTTGTATTTGTACCAACCAACTTGTATACAACGTATGGAGGAGGAAATGGCAACCCACTCCAGTATTCTTGCCTGAGGAATTTCATGGACAGGGGAGCTTGGCAGGCTACAATCCATGGGGTCACCAAGAGTGGGACATGACTTAGCAACTACACAGATACAAATTATATTTACCCAAACTAGATCTTCTTAAAGTGTATTCCATGGGGTAGCAGGGGGGAATTTAAACAGTTTATGTCTAGGTTTCTGCATGTCTGTGAAATACCTAAACCAGGGAATAGTTTTCATAGTTTTTATCAGATGTTCAAAGACGACCAACCCCTAATTTAGTCTGAGAATATGGAAGTTAGGTTGAATGATTGAACTGAAATGACCTCTAAGATCTCTTCTCAGGTCTACAATTCCAAGTCAACTGTTTTAAAACCCGAAGCACGGAAGGCTCTCTGTGCACGGAGAGTTGTCTGAACACACTTAGGGAGCCCTGGACAGTCAGAGAACATTCATGAAGTTACTGAGAACCAAGGGTATAAAGGAGATCCACCTCTCTCTAACTTCCTCTCACCTAAGACTCTCCCTGAATACCCCAAACTCCAGAGTAATCTCTTCAATTCCTAGAGCGAATGAGGTCATCTCAGAACAGAAACTCTCCCATCCTTCATTTATTAAGTCACAATTATTCTTACCCTAATGAGATGTTAAAATGTGATGGCATCAGTGTATAAATATTTGAGTTGCCAACTCATGGTCTCTGCTTAAATTCTTCTTTTCTGGAACACACTCAGACCCAGTTAGAAAACATGCTTTCTGCTTCTGCAGTGTAGATAAGTACCGCCAGTTCTGGGGAAGAAGTTTTCACGATGAGACAGCTTTAAACATGCCGGCCAGTTCTACTCGGAGATGATAGAGCAGCCGCAAAGCTATACAATGTGGCTTTTGTTCAAGTGGCAATTAGCAGAAATTATAGACCAGGGGCAGTGTCATTGTGCAAAGGATTCAGTCAAAGTAGACCCAGACCAGTGTTCATTAAACCAGCCAAAAGCTGGAGAAACCTCTTTTAAAAAATTAAACAAGCTCTCAGCCTATTTGCTCCAGTTATAACCATGCTGAGGAGTATGCTTCCTCTCGCTTACAGATAGTACCTGGAGGACACTCTTGGGAGGGGGAGCTCTCTCTAAGTGTTGGGTCTTTGATTGACAAATGCATTCAAGGGGAAATTGCTGGTGTGATTTTATTCATTATTAGGAAAATGAAGGAGCTGGATTGTGCTGTCTTGTAGCTCTTGTGCCAGTTATAATAGCATCTCTGGTTATTTTACTTTATTTTAAATCAGACATTAGAGTATGAGGATCCATGCTGGTTTCTATGGGGTGGGAGGGAGAGAGTCTGAAGGAGAAGATCAGAGTAATTAAAGGGAAGATGCAGAAATTGTGTGGAGTGCAAGTCACAGAGTCTCAGATGTGAGAAGTAGTTCAAGGCTCACCTAGTCTACAAGGGGTCCCAGTTCAGTCCTTTAAATGGCCTTTAAGTAATAAACCAAGTCCCCTGTAATGGCAGTATCCACTCATGTACTTGAAGAGAGCCACTGTGTCCAACCACCCCGAGTTGTCCCACACAGGGCAGTCTCTGTTTTTATGTGTTTCAGGGCTCCTGGATTCCTCACCATCCCCTTCCTTTCCTCTGGCATGCTCTGTGTCTCTCATCATTCCACCCTCATCTAAAATTTGGAAACTTAACCCTGGAGAAGTGAAGCCTAGAAGCCTCTGATAATCACTCTCAAGGCTTTCAAGAGTCAACAATAGGAGGATGCTCTTGACTCTTCCAACTTCACAAGCAAACAAGTAACACTGCATTGTCTTAGAAGGAGCTCCCAATTCTGCAGGAACTCAGGCATGCAAGCTCCTTCCTAGTTGTCCGCTGTGCTCTTTAGGTGTCCGGGTGATACTGCAGAAAGCCCACTAACCCAGGCATGGAGAGCCAGCTCTGCCCACACTTTCTTGAATGGCTTTAGGGATGGCATCCCCTGGCCCTGAGCCAGTCCCACCTCTGGGCTCTCAGAAGGACTGGACGCCTGAGGCTCCCAATGGGTTGGGGCATCTGCGGAGTTACTACTAGTAGGGCTCAGGAACCACTAACTTGTGGAGCCTTGCCTAGAGACTAAATGAAAGAACAGCTGTTGTCCCAGGAAAAAGCTGATGCTCAAAGGGCATCTCTGAGCTGGAAACATTGGGACCCACAGGACAAGATGATTTCCAAGGTTCTGAAGCCTCTTGCAGCTTAGCTGCATCATAGAAGGAGGAGTCCTGATGGGATGAGTTATCTTCTCCAGGTCTACTCTGCCTCTAGGTGAGAATTTAGAGAATCTGCTACTGTGGGTGAAATCTTTCCACCTTTGGCATAATCTTTGTGTTTTGTTTTGTTTTTAATTTAAATTAGGGACTTCCCTGGTGGTCCAGTGGTTAACACTCTGAATGCAGGGGGCCCAGGTTTGATGCTGGTCAGGGAACTAGATCTCACAGGCTGCAACTGGGAGTTCACATTATGCAACTAAAGATCCTGTGTGCTGCAACTAAGACCCAGGGAAGCCAAATAATAAAATAAATTAAAATCTAAAAATTAAAAGTCAAATGTAAACTCTTAGCTCTTAAAAGCACTTCATAATGGTGATTTTTAGAGATTCCACCTCAAGCAGAGCCCTACATATTTTGTCAAATCAACCTCCGCACCTTTTTTAAAGTGGTTTATTACAGTGATAATGAGCTTGAGTTTAGAAACCAAACAAACTTGAGTTTCTAACCTGGCTTCATTACTTACCTAGCCATGTGATCTTGAGAAAGTTACCTGATGCTCTGAGTCTTAGTTTCCTCACCCGTAAAATGGACATAAGCATCTAGGTCTTCAGAGGTGTGGTGAGAAGTGAGATGCCTCCTGTGAAGTACTGAGCAGGTCTAGCCCCCACTATCAGTGTGATCTCTTTGGAATCCATTGGATCATTTTTATTAAACCATATGTATACCTTGGGTTTTTGGATTACATGGAACCACGTCTTCTATAGGAGGATTATACCTGACAGAGGAATCTAGCCCAATTCTCACATTTCCAAGTGAGGAGTCACACTCTCACAATTAATTGCACAGACAGAAATGGCCCCTGGGTAAAATCTGTGAACCCAGCACCCCCTCTCCAGATCTCCAAGGACTCTTCTCTCTCCTCCCCTCTGTCCTCCCCTAGCCGGACACTTGCACTTCATCTCCTCTTAGCTGGAAGCTCTTTCTGGAGGAAGGGTCACCTTCTTCACCATGCATGTCTTGAGCCTGACCTCTGGTAGCTTTAGAAGTAAGTCCACTTTGCCTTCTCAGAGCACCCAGGTCAGCTCCCCTTGAGGAGTCAGAGAGAAAGCCTGCTAATGTGATATGGGGAGGAGATTCCTTCAACTCAGCCCAGGATCACCCTTTCCTCATCCCATGAATGTCTGAGAGCAGAGGCAATGAGAGCATCCCAGGCCGGGGTACCGACCTGTGCCAAGGCCCTGCCTGGAGGCGGAAGTCCATGCTGTCCAGCTTAAGAGAGGCAAAGGCCTCAAGGCAAGACCAGACCTTCAGGTCCTGGCCCCATGCTCACTATTCTTGGCTTTATTATTACCTCCTCAAAATGGAAGACATGGCTTCATTTGCACCACTAGAGTCCTTGAGAATGAGGCAATCCATTCCTGAGGCGATGCGATGTTTCACAACCTCAAGTTGGTATGCAAATAAATGCAAATGCAGCACCAGTTATCCTTAAAGATGCAAGGTACGCACCCCAGGAGAGACCTACTAGCACACTATGTCTACCCTGGTTCAAAAGGATCGGTATGTTTCATTACAGCTTTCTTCCTTAAATCAGAGTCCAACTCCATGAAAGTATTTGCCAGGTCTGATTCAAGAAATTCCACCTGTGTGTGAAATACAAATAGGCTTTCATCTCCTGGAGCTGGTCATCAAGCTAACACTCTTGACTTCACAGCTCTTCATTCCTAACAGTCCTGGGAGAAAAGTATCAAATCAGAAAGACCATTTGAATTTTCCCCTACTTGTGACCAGGCTGAAGATACAGCTGAGACAAGGGGGCTTTGGAGCCAGAGTCTTGGGTTCTAGCACCTGCTCTGCTGCTGGTGATCATGGGACCGATAGGTCCTAGCAGCAAACCTCTGAGCCTCAGTTTCCTCATCTGTAAAACACAAAGATAATGATCACTTTGTCTCTCTTTCAGAGCCTTAGAAGGTGAATCATTCTTCCCTTCCCTTGTCTCCCAACCCAACTCCACTTCCCGAAGAGGAAAGACAAAGAAACCAAGCTGGTGTTATGTGGATTGTTGTGTGATGGCTGCTGTTGTGGAAACTGGAGACGACACGTGCAAAGTGCCTTCTTTTGTTGTTGTTCAGTCGCTAAGTCGTGTCCGACCCTTTGCAACCCCGTGGACTGCCGTGATGTACTGGAACAGTGTGAAGTCAGCTGGGCACGGGGAAGCCTTTGCTGTCTCCATGTCCGTGCTAACGATTCGTGGTGCATGGCCCTCAGCCTTGGTGCCTTTTCAGGCTGCTCCACCAGGATCTATTTGCATGGCTGCCCCCTGGCATCAGCATCTGTTTCCAGGCATTCTTCAGCAGGAGAAAATTCTTGCCTTTGGTGCAGAGGGGCGGTAATGATTCAGACACTCCTCTACCCTAAACAGATTGCAAATTTTTCCTCAACGGGAAAGAGGATACACTATAAAATATAACATTTCCTTAAGGGTTTGTGGGTTTTCTTTCTTACAGTTAATCATGTTTTGAAGCATTTAGGAAACAAATACAATGCATCTTTTTTTTTTTTTTTCTTAATAATGACCAAGTAAGTTCCCCTCCAGATGGAAAAACTCTAGATTTTTAAATTAAGACCATCGTATTGGCCTACTTTTCAACGTTTCATTTGGTTTTAGAGCTGGAAAGGGCCTTGGAAACCACCTCGCTTAATGCCTTGACTTTCAGATCCAAAGAGCCCAAAAGGATGAAGTGACCTACCTAAGGTCACATAGCTTGTCAGAGATGCACCTGAGTTGAACCACAGGCTTCCAGATCCATAGTATACTGTGTCTCATTTCTTACTGTGTTGCCAGAAAAAAAAAAAAAAAGCACTTTGTGAAGGAGAATGAAATAAGGCTTCTTTCTGGATGTTTGTGTATCACCCACAATTGGCAGGCTGGACTTTTAGAATATTTGCAATGGTCTAACTTAATAGGTGGCCTATGTCAGACAGAAATTTACTCAGGGGAGGTAAAAAGGGGAGTATTGAGGAAATCCCAATTCCTGCTATCCACTGAGCAGGAGTCCCACAGGATGTCAGGGGAACACCAACCCAGGCAGTGAGGTCAAGCCTATGAAGTCAAACATATTAAGTCATATGCAGCAAGTTTCCAGGTATAGCAAGATGTACATGAAATATACATATACTAAAAAACAGTATTCATGGTTTTGCCAAAATTCAAATGTAACTGGGAGTTCTACATTTCATCTGGCAACTCTAACCAAATAGGTTTTAAAAATGCAACATTCAAATGTAAATCCCAAATTGAAAGTTACAAAACTAGCTGCTCCAAACTGTCATTTTGAAACCAAACTGCTTCTCACATGAGCAACCCTACATAATATGCTTTGGGTAATTCTTGATAGGAATTTAGTTATATGCTCAAGGTGAAACAGTCTCCGAAGTGACATAAAAATATACTAAGAAAGCTAAATTTCAGGTTTGTCTCTCAGTTCAGTCAAAAAGCACCGCCCACGTGTGGATAATCCCTCTAGTCTCCCTGTCTCCCTCCTGCTTCTGGGAGCTTGTGTCTACACTTGCCATTCAATCCTCAAAACACCATCATCTGGCCCCTACTCTTATTGTGTGATCAGGACCATTCTTGCCAAGGTACATGACAACTGAATACAATATACACTCATTATTTGTGGTAGTTGTTCCATGAAGTCACTATGAATACTGAATTAGCAAATACTGAATCACAGCTCCTATGGGAAATACAGAGTTAGGTTCCTGCAAGCCTCTGGGCACATTTTCAAATATCAGTATATACACAGTGTTATTGTATGTGTGTTTCTGATTAAAGGCACATTATTTAATACATATGGTTTATTCATTAACACTGAACTCATGGCCGGCAGTGTTATAACTCGTGCCTGAATGCAATGTACTGTACATATGTACTTTCATTGTAAGACCGATCACAGCCTTCCTGCACTTAGGAACACTACATACACTTCAGCACAAACTCACAGGCTGTTTTACGATCACCAACCAAAGCACAAACAATATAAAAATCATGGCACTAAATAGATGGAAAAGGACACATATTACAAGTGACCATGGACTGCACCAAGCCGGGCAGCAGTCCTGGGAGCAGCCTCACTGTCCCACGTTTCTAGCACCAGCTTCTCCAGCTCCAGAGTACCCGCAGCCCAGGCCACTGGCCCCGAGACTTCCCCTACTTCACCTCCGATTAACTAGAGCAAATGAAAGAAAGGAAGGAAGCACAAGAAGAGAGACACAGGTGAGAATATGAGTGATTACCGAGGGGTGCCTGATTCTGTCCTAAGGGCTTCCCCCATCACTTGATCTAATCCTCTCTAACCTTGTGCCGGATACACAAAAGTGAGAAGTTATGGACTTTGTCCAAGGTCACCTTGGATAGTTGAGTGTCAGGCAGATTCCAAATTATCTTTGGTAATTCCAACTACCAAATTCTAATTCCAAACTATCTTTGTTGATCTGGAGCCTCACACAAATCAGGACTTATCAAACTACGACCTATGAGCCAAACCTAGGCCTGTTTATCTCTGTATCATCTATGCTGCTTTTGTGCTACCAGCACAGAGTTGAGTGGCTACAACAGAGAACTCATGGCCCGCAGAGTAAAACGATTACTTTCCAGCTCTTTTCAGTAAAGCTTGGGCATCCCTGCTCTCGATCACTCTGAGATGTTGCCTCTTGCTGATGAAACCATAGAGAAACCATGCTGTGGGGGAGTCCAGTAGGCTGTAAGCAACCCTTCACACAGGTATCAGTCTCCCTGTTTACAAATGAGGAAACCAGGGTGTAATCATTCAAGTGTTGCCCAAGGTCCCAACTCCCAAGTGGCCAGGCTGGGATCTGAGACCACATAAAACTTTCTCCAGAGCAAATCCTCAGGCCACCAAGACCTGGAGATGAAGCTGGGGCATGTTTGGGTGCCCAAGACTTTCACTGCTGCCCTATCTTCATGCATTCATGACAGATCTACAACATGGGGCAGAGAGACCAATCTCTGTCTTGTACATTAATTGTTCCTAAAAGAATGCCCCAATTCACAAATGCTGATTTTGATTAAAATCATCAAGATGATTTCCTACTTCCAAAATACTGACAAAATAGCTTTTTTATCTATGTAGACAAAAAACTAAGCGAGGATTATTTAAATCAAGATTATGTACAACACGTATCCTAATTACTACACGATTACCTAGCTAAAGAGTGGATATTGGTGGATGTTGTTTTCGGCTGGCAGTCAAATCCAAATTAATAGCATTCTAGGCTGATCTGGATCACAGATAAAATTAAATTAATGTGACTCTGAGCCAGCTCTATTTATAAGCAAAGCCCAACTACAAAGAGAAAAGAAACATTTTAAGATGCAAAAATATGCCTCTGAACACAAGCCAAACATGGATTTTTAATTAAAGCACCAAGACTTTTTTCCCCTACTGATTGTTCCTTTTGGGTATCAGCTAGATATGTCAGGGCTATCCTGGAATTGGGCCTGAGATTCTGAGGACAGCTGAAGGTTAGAGAGCAGTGGGGACAAGCTTTCCCAAAGTTCAAACAAAGGAGACTTAACGCAATGGGAATCTGAGCTCCCAGTTTCCAAAAACTCCCTGTGCACCAAGATCAAAGAACTCCAGGAGGAAAAGAGAAAAAACTGAGATTTTTATTTTGAAACAAGTTATCTCACTCCCAGCCCCATCTCATTGCTCCAACCACTCCCAGGAATGAACAGGAGAAATGAAAAGGATGGTCTGACCCAAGAAGACTCATCCCTCATGGGTCCCCAGAGTTGCTTTCCACTCTGCCCCTGGAGGAAGGCATGGCAACCCACACCAGTATTCTTGCCTGGAGAATCCCTATGGATAGAGGAGCCTGGTGGGCTACAGTCCACGGGGTCACAAAGAGTCAGACACAACTAACTGACTAAACAACAACAAAAAAGCAGTCTCTATAGACTGAATATGTTACTGTTAATCAACCACTAAGTCGTGTCTGACTCTTTGCAACCCCATGGACTGTAGGATGCCAGGCTCCTCTGTCCTCCACTATCTACTGGAGTTTCCTCAGATTCATATCCATTGAGTTGGTGATGTTATCTAATCATCTCATCCTCTGTCACCCCCTTCTCCTTTTGCCTTCACTCTTTCCCAGCATCAAGATTTTTTCCAAAGACTTCACATCAGGTAGCCAAAGTACTGGAGCTTCAGCTTCAGCATCAGTCCGTCCAATGAATATTCAGGACTGACTTCCTTTAGGATTGACTGCTGTGATTTCCTTGCAGTCCAAGGGACTCTCAAGAGTCTTCTCCAGCACCACAATTTGAAAGCATCATCTTCAATGCTCAGCCTTCTTTATGGTCCAACTCACATCCATGCATGACTGCTAGAAAAACCATTGCTTTGATCATATGGACCTTTGTTGGCAAAGTGATGTTTCTGCTTTTTAATATGCTATCTAGGTTTGTCATAGCTTTTCTTCCAAGGAGCAAGTGTCTTTTGAGTCCATGGCTGCAGTCACCATCCGTGGTGATTTTGGAGCCCAAGAAAACAAAATGGACTGAGTATATGAGGAAATTTATCATAGCATCTTCCCAGCAAGCAATTCAGACCCTGGGATCCGTAGGGCACTCCATGCTGCTCACAGAACATTGGAAGAACTCAAGTCACAGAACTCTTGACTTGACTGAGTGGTCCTGCCTGAAAATACACAGGCCCTCTTTCTACTTGGGCTTCCCTGGTAGCTCAGAGGTTAAAGTGTCTGTCTGCAATGCGGGAGACCTGGGTTCGATCCGACCCTGGGATCCGTAGGGCACTCCATGCTGCTCACAGAACATTGGAAGAACTCGAGAATGACTCTTGACTTGACTGAGTGGTCCTGCCTGAAAATACACAGGCCCTCTTCCTACTTGGGCTTCCCTGGTAGCTCAGAGGTTAAAGCGTCTGCCTGCAATGCGGGAGACCTGGGTTCGATCCCTGGGTCGGGAAGATCCTCTGGAGAAGGAAACAGCAACCCACTCCAGTATTCTTGCCTGGAGAATCCCATGGATGGAGGAGCCTGGTGGGCTACAGTCCATGGGGTCACGAAGAGTCGGACACGACTGAGCGACTTCAGTTTCACTTTCACTTTTCTTTCTACTTGGGAAACTTATAGCCAAAGATAAACAGAATGAAGATGGGAGGCCTATTTCTCTGAAAAGTAATACAGCAATCCAGCAGACTTCCTGAGGTTTCCCTCTGTACCTTGGTTGATGGACGATCACAGGAGAGTTGAAATATTTTTCAGGTTGTTGCTGAAACTCAGCGTAAAAATTCTGACCCATTTTCTTTCTTCCATAAACCACATGGCCTATGGAGGTTCTACCTTCTGAGGCTACATGTCTTTTCAGATACAGAGGTTGTGCTTGGCCACCCAAGGGAGTGGATACATTAGGGTTCCTCTCAATGGACCCTTTCATCTAAAACCAGGAGACCAGTGGCTAAGAAGGACCCCTGTCATTAGGGTCACCATGAGAGAGTCCCCTAGTATGGCCTCACACCTCTGGTTTTTCTAGGTTGTAGGAAGACTAAAGATCTGGCCTTCCAGCCTCTAGTGCATGAGATTTTAATTTGCTGAGTGCAGCCTTGAGAAGCAGAGTAATTTCCCTTCCTTCAGTGCTCAGAACCATCAAACGAGAAAACCTTTTCAGTTTTAACAGCTTCATCCCTTTGGCTGGTGATGGTACATGCAGACTTCCTTGCCAGTTCATCTGGAATCAGGCTCTTTCGAGCATCAAACCAGACCGGAAAGCTATAAAATGAATACAGATCTCTGAATGACAAATTGGCATGCAATCTTTTTCCATCCCAGCATCCAAGGATGGAGTTGGCTTTTGTTGAGTGCATGGTGGGGAGAGTTTTGTGGTTGCTTTTAATTTGAGGGTTTTGCTTTTGCTTATTTGCTTGCTTGCTTATTTGTAGTGCTAGTTTATTTATTTTTTGCTTTTCACTGCTTCCAATCTCCTTTGTGAGGAAAAGACTGGCTCTGTCATCTCCTGTCAGCAAGATCAGGGACAGCTTCTATACTTGATGTTGAAAGATGTAACGGAAATCTAGCACTTGAAAAACCTAAGTGATTTAGACAAAGAACGACCATTCCCGCTTGTGAAGAATCTGTGGTTAGACCAAACTTTTCAACAAGACATTATTGATTGAGAACTGAGGTCAATATACCCAAACGTATAAGCCACTGGACAAGGACTTAAAAATGAGAGACATTTCAGAGGTTTTCCTCAGCCCTGCCTCTCACAGCTGCCATCCAACAACTTTAAGAACAAACTTAACTTTTCTAAACAAAAATAATTTCATCATTTTGTGTGGCATTAACACCCCGCTACTTCGATATGTTATCTATATTTTTCTTGTTGACATCCAACCAATTCAGAGCTAAAAATCCATCCTCTGGTTTTTCTGTGGGTCGTAAATCATAGAAAGGTTATATTTTATGAAAGCTGAAGCTGGGAAGTAAACAGCATATTTATATCCAAAGAGTTTCATCCATTAGGCAGCAGTGACAGGGCCCTGTGGGCCAGAATCTAGTTTTCTTACTTAAAAAGCTTAGTTCTTCTGTAGACTCCTGCAGGGACCTATAACAGTTGGAATTGGGTTTTTTATGCCTTTGAGGCCTCCGAATGAATGTTACACTTTTCCATTATTTTCTTTTTTCTTTTGAGAAAACTAGGCTACCTGCTTATTGCCTAAAACCTACACCCCATGATCGTACTGTTGTAAAATCTGTCTTCTGCTCCTTCCTCCGACATCTGATCAACATCCCCAAACTTTGTTTAGAGAAAGTCTGAGTGTCCTGCAAGGTTGTGCTGCATTTGTTGAGATGGGGGAGGGCTCTCTGAGATGATTTAAGCCAATGGGGGGCACACCGAATAAAACTTCAGCCCAAGGGGCACCTGACAACTTTGACCTCCTCTACCTTTACAAAAAATAAAAATAAAAAAGCTTAAATCTTAATATCTCCCTTGTTCTAGCTTGTAAATGCCTTAAAGTCTTCCAACTATTTCACAAGATGGTACATGGCTGAAATAAAAAGGCATAAGTCCAGATCTTGCATTTCATAATACTGTCCACTATTAAAATGTTAGTGTGTCTGCCCCTTGGGCTATTAAAAGATGATGTGCCTGACCTGTCTACAAGCTTGTAATTTGTGGTCAGGATTCCAGATCAAGACCTATGAAGATAAGCAAGTAGATTTCACACCATTATTACATCAGGCAAGGAAGTATAGGTTCAGAATCAGCAGTGATCGCCCTGAAACTAGCCAAATAATCACTAACAATTAAGAAAATGAAGTATCTGAGTCTCAGTGCTCTTTTTAGCCACTTCGAACATATATTTGTTCTTTTGATGTCCTGTGTGAATAGGGGTGCTTTATCTGACTGCTGATGGGCTAAACAATGCATCTGAGTTGTAATATAGAACTCAATTTGCTGGGACTGTCATCTGAAAGGCCTGACAATTTATCGAACACTGCAGATGAAAGAAAGAGAAGGGAAAAAAATTTAAAACTGACCACTTCTAAAATGAAGAAAATAGGGCAGTAAAGGGTATTGTAATATACTTTAATCTTCCTTAATGTAGAAAAATATGAAATGCCATTAAATTTTCCTTTGAAATGGATGTGGTCGCATGGCTTGAGCACCCAAATCTAGTTAATGAATCTATTTTTAAGGCAAATAAACAGGAAAGAAGCAGTGAAGGAGTGATCTGTGCATTATACGACTAATTCAGAAGATGAAAGGCAGAAAAATTAAAGTTAAATTCACACAAATATTAGAGAAGTAAGGAAAATGGTTGCAGGTGTAAAAAGGGAAGCCTGCATTTCCCGTGGGTGGGTGTTGGAAACAAGCAGACACTTTCTTTTCAAGAGCAAAGTCGGGAGAGATGAAAGTGTTTCAGGGGGCCCAATAATTAACATTTTAAAAGGTTTTCTTAATAAAAAATGATCCCACAATAATAGCAATTTAATCATTTTATTTGAAAAATTAAATCGATTGCAAGCATTCATTTGTGAGGAAGTGGCGTTTACAGAATTTGGATGACCTTATCCAATCAGATCTCCACTTTAATCACTTTAAATGGAGCCAATATACAAAAAGAAAGCTGGCAACAGTCTGAGATTCAAAGGGCAATAATCTGGGGAGATTAACAGTCCTCCACAAAGGGCCCACACCACCTACTTATGCTTCGTTCTTTGTTACAGCCAGGACATTACTAATGGAACTCAGATCATGTGACGAAGAGTCTGTTGGGGAGACGGGTTTTATTAGGGAGTCTCATTGGTGTCCGCATCCACTGCCCATGTGGCAAAATGGCCTTGGGGGCATACTATCCCCTCAATAAAATAAAGAAACTTTTAGCACGTTAATGCAGTGCTGAGGATTGATCTTGGTCAACCTTAAATTATAAATGATGCCAAGGTTTAATCCCTATTAACTTGTTAATATTAACTTTACAAAGTAAAGTTATTAATGGTAAAGTTATTAACTTGTAAAGTTAATAAATGATATTTTGTCACAAGACCAGAGTATACAAAACATTTTTCACAGACATTGTTTAATGTGATCTTCACATCGGAGCCCCTTTTCTTGAAAGAAACAGATACCCACTCTCTCCTTTCTCTGCTCTGGACACCACCTAGGCAAGCAGGGCCACCCCTACCTCCTCACTCTACACATTGAAGGAGACAGTGGAGATCAACACATCTCTCAGAATCCCAGCTCCTAATCCCAGGGAACCTGAAGACCCAGCTTGGTCTAATGTCCACTTTGGTCCAATCCATAGTCAAGGAACAGATCATATTACATAAACGTGGCTGCAAGAACATGGGGGAGATGGGGGTAATCCTCAGGGAAGGGGAGAGAGGCCTGCAAGACATCTCAAAGGTAACTTTTGCCCAGAGCAGGGGACACAAAATTTAAGAGCTTGAATTCAGATGCCAGATTTCCCAACTGTGTGATCGTGAGTGAGGGTCTTAACCCCTGTGCACCTCTGTTTCCTCATCTGTAAATCGGGGTGATAAAGTCACCTATCTTGTACACTGTACTAAGTCACTTCAGTCTTGTCCGACTCTTTGTGACCCAGTGTACCGAAGCCCACCAGCCTCCTCTGTCCATGGGATTCTCCAGGCAAGAACACTGGAGTAGTGGATTGCCATGCCCTCCTCCAGGGGATCTTCCCGACCCAGGGCCTGAACCCACATCTCTCAGGTCTCTTGCACTGGCAGGTGGGTTTTTACCACTACCGCCCTTATTTTACAGGGAAGGTTAACATGGGGATTAAATGAGCTAATAGAGGGAACACTTTTAGAACTACGTCTAAACAGATAGCATAGGGAATGTGTTCCTTACAACTGTTGACTATCATCACCATTATTTTTGTTTGCCCCATTTTTTTTTAACTTGAAGAAAGTGAACTTCAGAAAGGTTACATGCCAGGCTCACAGCTGTGGCCTCTAACATCAATCTTCTTCAAGCTACCGCCCTGCTTATGCCCCATCAGGGCCGGACTGTGTGTGTATGCACCCTGGCAGGCTAATGTTTTACACCATTCATTCATTCCTCAACAACTGTGCCCCGAGTTCCATCATGGCCAGGGAGAGAAGGGAGGCCATGAGACAGCATCACACCCTGCACTGAACTAGTTGTTGTTTAGTCGCTCAGTCATGTCTGACTCTTTATGATGCCATGGACTGTAGCCCGTCAGGCTCCTCTGCATGGAAGTCTCCAGGCAAGAATACTCGAGTGGGTTGCCATTTCCTTCTCCAGGGGATCTTCCCGACCCAGGGATCAAACTCACATCTCCTAAATTGGCAGGTGGATTCTGTACCACTGAGTCACATGGGAAGCCTATGCACTGGACTAGCCCATTGTCAAAACCAAGGCCGTGTGGTCTGCCAGACCCACCCTCCCAGGAAGTTCATTAGCTCTGGTCACTCAGATTTGCCACCCCTCCTCCCACTCAACCCCAACAGGCTTTCCAGAGTGTTCCTTCCAGCCGCATTCACTCTTTTGCCTGGGAGCAGTGTAAACACCCTGAATTTCTCTTTCACAGTATGTTTCCATCAGTGTGAAGCCACCTCACAGGGCCTAGCATTAGTAGTTGCTCAATAAATGGTAGCCATTACAATTCTGAAAAGTGTGAAAGTGTTAGTCACTCAGCAGTGTCTGACTCTTTGTGACCCCATGGACTGTAGCCTGCCAGTCTTCTCTATTCAGAGAATTCTCCAGGCAAGAATGCTGGAGTGGGTAGCCATTCCCTTCTCCAGGGGATCTTCCCAACCCAGGGATCAAACCTGGGTTTCTTGCATTGCAGGCAGATTCTGCACCATCTGAGCCATCAGAGTAGACCCATTACTGTTATGAAGGGAAAAACAAACAATGATGGAGCAACCTACAGGCTCCCTGGAGAAGTCGGGGCCCCACTGGGCCAGTGTTGATGCTTTCACACCAAGCCTGGGGCTCAGGCTCCAACGAGAGCCTCTTGGTGCCAACATGACCAACCACTATGGGCTGGACACTGGCCAGCCTGACTCACAACACACTCTTGTTGTCCAAGAGGGAGGGACAGGGGCAGGATACCCCACACTTTGCTCTAGCTCAGGGCTCTTCTGGGTTCTCAGAGGGCCTTCCAATATTTGACTCAAACTAAGCTCTTTATCGTATATAGTTTTTTAGCATAACCACACGCCTTCCAAAACTGAATGCAGTGTGTGTGTGTTCTCAGTTGTGTCCAACTCTTTGTGACCCCATGGACTGCAGCCCACTAGGCCTCTCTGTTGGTGGAACTTTCCAGGCAAGAACACTGGAATAGGTCACCATTTCCTCCTCCAGGGGATCTTCCCAACCCAAGATCAAACCCAAATGCAGTGGAGACACTTTAATACATCAACTAGGGTTGCAACTTGTTTTTGAGCACACCTCAGAAAAAAAATTTCTCCTTTATTACTGTTTAATTGATTCAGTTTACTTCAGTTCAGTCACTCAGTCGTGTCCGACTCTTTGCAACCCCATGGACCTCAGCACGTCAGGCCTCCCTGTCCATCACCAACTCCCGGAGTTTACTCAAACTCATGTCCGCTGAGTCGGTGATGCCATCCAACCATCTCATCCTCTGTCGTTCCCTTCTTCTCCTGCCCTCAATCTTTCCCAGCATCAGGATCTTTTCCAATGAGTCAGCTCTTCGCATTGGGTGGCCAAAGTATTGGAGTTTCAGCTTCAACATCAGTCCTTGCAATGTACATTTAGAACTGATCTCGTTTTAGATGGACTGGTTGGATCTCACAGTCCAAGGGAATCTCAAGAGTCTTCTCCAACACCACAGTTCAAAAGCATCAATTCTTTGGCGCTCAGCTTTCTTCCCAGTTCAACTCTCACATCCATATATGACTACTGGAAAAACCATAGCCTTGACCAGATGGACCTTTGTCGGCAAAGTAATGTCTCTGCTTTTTAATATGCTGTCTAGGTTGGTCATAGCTTTTCTTCCAAGGAGCAAGTGTCTTTTAATTTCATGGCTGCAATCACCATCTGCAGTGATTTTGGAGCCCCCAAAAATAAAGTCTGCCACTCTTTCCACTGTTTCCCCATCTATTTCCCATGAGGTGATGGGACCAAATGCCATGATCTTAGTTTTCTGAATTCAACAAAGCTTTAAGCCAACCTTTTCACTCTCCTCTTTCACTCTCATCAAGAGGCTCTTTAGTTCTTCTTCACTTCTGCCATAAGGGTGGTGTCATCTGCATATCTGAGGTTACTGATATTTCTC
>NC_057393.1:8889430-9076930 GCF_019320065.1 Cervus canadensis
CATATTGAGTGCAGCACTTTCACAGCATCATCTTTTAGGATTTGAAATAGCTCAACTGGAATTCCATCACCTCCACTAGCTTTGTTCGTGGTGATGCTTCCTAAGGCCCACTTGACTTCACAATCCAGGATGTCTGGCTCTAGGTGAGTGATCACACCATCGTGATTATCTGGGTCATGAAGATTTTTTTCGTACAGTCTTTCTGTATATTCTTGCCACCTCTTCTTAATATCTTCTGCTTCTGTTAGGTCCCTGCCGTTTCTGTCCTTTATTGGGCCCATCTTTGCATGAAATGTTCCCTTGGTATCTCTAATTTTCTTGAAGAGATCTCTGGTCTTTCCCATTCTATTATTTTCCTTTATTTCTTTGCAATGATCACTGAGGAAGGCTTTCTTATCTCTCCTTGCTATTCTTTGGAACTCTGCATTCAAATGGGTATACCTTTCTTTTCTCCTTTGCTTTTTGCTTCTCTTCTTTTCACAGCTATTTGTAAGGCCTCCTCAGACAGCCATTTTGCTTTTTTGCATTTCTTTTTCTTGGGGAAAAAGAAATTTTCCCCTGTCAAAAGAAATTTATCCCTGTCTCTTGTACAATGTCATGAACCTCCACCCATAGTTCATCAGGCACTCTGTCTATCAGATCTAGTCCCTTAAATCTATTTCTCACTTCCACTGTATAATCATAAAGGATTTGATTTAGGTCATACCTGAATGGTCTAGTGGTTTTCTCCACTTTCTTCAATTTAAGTCTGAATTTGGCAATAAGGAGTTCATGATCTGAGCCACAGTCCAGCCCCAGGTCTTGTTTTTGCTGACTTATAGAGCTCCTCATCCTGGCTGCAAAGAATTAATCAAGTTGTTTCAGTGTTGGCCATCTGGTGATGTCCATGTTATAGAGTCTTCTTTTCTGTTTGTGGAAAGAGGGTGTTTGCTATGATCAGTGTGTTCCCTTGGCAAAACTCTATTAGCCTTTGCCCCACTTCATTCTGTACTCCAAGGCCAAATTTGCCTGTTACTCCAGGTGTTTCTTGACTTCCTACTTTTGCATTCCAGTCCCCTATAATGAAAAGGACATCTTTTGTGGGTGTTAATTCTAGAAAGTCTTGTAGGTCTTCATAGAACTGTTCAACTTTGGCTTCTTCAGCATTACTGGTCGGGGCATAGACTTGGATTACTGTGATATTGAATGGTTTGCCTTGGAAACGAACAGAGATCATTCTGTTGTTTTTGAGATTGCATCCAAGTACTGCATTTTGGACTCGTTTGTTGACTATGATGGTTATTCCATCTCTTCTAAGGGATTCCTACCCACAGTAGTAGATATAATGGTCATCTGAGTTAAATTCACCCATTCCAGTCCATTTTAGTTTGCTGATTCCAAGAATGTCAACGTTCACTCTTGCCATCTCCTGTTTGACCACTTCCAATTTGCCTTGATTCATGGACCTAACATTCTAGCTTCCTAGGCAATATTGCTCGGACCTTGCTTCTATCACCAGTCACATCCACAACTGGGTGTTGTTTATGCTTTGGCTCCATCCCTTCATTCTTTTTGGAGTTATTTCTCCACTGATCTCCAGTAGCATATTGGGTACCTACCCACCTGGGGAGTTCATATTTCAGTGTCCTATCATTTTGCCTTTTCATACTGTTCATGGGGTTCTCAAGGCAAGAATACTGAAGTGCTTTGCCATTCCCTTCTCCAGTGGACCACATTTTGTCAGAATTCTCCACCATGACCCGTCCGTCTTGGGTGGCCCTTCATGGCATGGCTCATAGTTTCATTGAGTTAGACAAGGCTGTGGTCCATGTGATCAGATTGGTTAGTTTTCTGTGATTGTGGTTTCAGTCTGTCTGCCCTCTGATGCCCTCTCTCAGCACCTACTATCTTAGTGGGGTTTCTCTTACCTTGGGCTTGGGGTATCTCTTCACAGCTGCTCCAGGAAAACACAGCTGCTGCTCCTTACCTTGGACGTGGGGTTTCTCATCTCGGCCGCTCACCACTATGCTTAAATCTTAAGGTAAGCCTTTTTTTTTTTTTTTTTTACCATTTGCAAGCAGGATTTATTCACTGCTACAAAAAAAAATAATAAATAATAATAACCTAACCTGAACTGGAGCTGAGGCTGCTGTAGGTTGCAAAGGTAACTCATAAACTCAAATTCAAAACAGTTTTATGGTTCATATTGATTGATTTTTAAATATTGTTCACTTGAACTTCTAAAATAAATTTACACTGCTAAACTGTCCTTTCTATCTACATAACAGATGTAAGTTATCCCAATAAAATTACCTTTGAAAAAAGACTAAAAGCCTCCTAAGAAATTTCTAACAACAATAATTTGGGGGGATAAGTATGTCCCAAACAGTGCATAGGATATTTTTTAGTATTTTTTAAAATATTTTTGGTAATTTTAGTGTTGTTTATCTGAAATTCATTTATCTGGGCATTTTATATTTTACCTGGCAACTCTACCCCAAATCCAAAGTGACTGACTCACCATGTTGGGATATTTGTTCAGCTTGGTGTGATTTGGTCTGGTGTTATTAATTCTGGTTTAGGTTTTGTTTTTTATTGGCTTCCCTGCCATATCTCTTACCTGGGGCAGTCCTCAGCTTTCTCAAACGAGTGAGATGACTAACAGCCATCATTCCGCCCACCTTTCAAAGGGTGCAGACATCAGAAGATGATAAGAGGGAAGAAACCTGGACGCGGAGCCACCAAGAGGTGACTCTCTGAATGAAGACAAAGTGGGGAGAGCCGTGGGCTTCTTAGGGGAGCCATTTCCCCTTCTTTGATGGGAACCCTGCGACATGAGCCCTCTGTTTAAAGGACCATGCTGGTGCTCTCTTCCCCAGCACACATACCAACACTGGAATGACACAGCGAAGGTTAGCAAAGCCCCTGAGCAAGGATGACATGCAAATCTGTGAAGTTACCAAAGGGGAAAGAAGTGGGGGGGATAAATTAGGAGTTTAGGATTAACAGATACACACTGCTGTATATAAAATAGATAATCAACAAGGAGTTACTATATAACATAGGGAACACTGCTCAATATTTGTAATAACCTACAGGGAAAAGAATCTGAAATAGAATATATATGTGTGTGTGTGTGTATATGTATATATATATATGTATGCATGTGCCTGCTAAGTCATGTCTGACTCTGCTGCCCTATGGACTGTAGCCCGCCAGGCTCCTCTGTCCATGGGATTCTCCAGACAAGAATACTGGAGTGGGTTGCCATTTCCTCCTCCAAGGGACATTCCCAACCCAGGGATCGAAATTGCATCTCCTGCATTGGCAGGAGAATTCTTTACCGTTGCACCACCTGGGAAACCTCTCTCTATGTATATGTATATAACTGAATCACTCTGCTGTATACCCAAAACTAACACAGCATTGTAAATCAACTATACTTCATTAAAAAAAAAAAAAAGCCTATAGGTACGTGGACAATGAATTAAACACTCAATATGCAAACAGCTCCAGTAAGTTAAAGAGAAAGCTGTCAGCTCCCAGTAGAAAAATGAAAGGACGCGTCTGTAATGCAGCAGGATCCAGCGCCTACTAACCATGCATCTCAGGGAGGATCCTCAACGTCACCAAGTCTCGCACAGACCATAGGGTCTATGAGAGGGGTTAATATGAAGGGGAAATGAAACAATGCTCCCCATAAGACACTCAGTGATGACTCTGTTCCCTTGATAGTGAAAGCCATACTTAATCATTCCAGAGAAAAACTACACATAAATAAGCAAAAAAAAAAGAGGGAAAAATTCTGCTTTACTAGAAATAAACTGAAATTAAAATAATAATGACGCGTCATACTATACTTATGAAATTGGCAAAGATTTTAAGGATTTTAATAACATTATTTAAAAGAGCAAAAAATATTCATAAATATTCAATGAATGAAGAATGATTCAATAAACAATAAGAGAATAAACATATAAAGAATGGTTAAATAAACAGGAATTTTTAAACAAATAAAGGAATGGTTAAATAAATTATGAAATTTTTATGCTGCACATTATAAAAATGACCATATAGTATTTTTATAACAAGAAAAAAAATGTTGGTTAAAGAAAAATAAAACTGAAATACTGGGAAATGAATGTGTGTTGGGAAGAGATTTACAGAATGTTCTCTGCACGTGTGTATAACAAGCTTTTTCCTCCCCCGGCCCCTTCCTCATCTCTGTCTCTGTGTCTTTCCTTGCCTCTGTCTCTGTTTTTGTCTCTCTCCCCCTCCTCCCTCTTTCCCAGAAAGAACAGAGAGTCCCAGTTTCCTACAATAAACTGCCTTCAGTGAGGGTCTTACAGAATCCTGAGTGATGGGAGGATGGTTACGGACTCAACATTCTATTTTGAAACATCCCACTTTGAACTTTCTGGAGGCACTCTTCCTGTTAGACCTGCTCCTTCTCCAGCTCCTTACAGACAACCATCATCCATCCCAAGGGCTGGGGGCCGCCCGGAGAAAAGAAGGACCTGGGTTAATTATAGAAACACCAGGAGAGTTCATGTTGGACCCTCCCAGGCCCTTGTCCTTAATCCTACACCAGCATCCAGTGGCTGCATTCCGCATTCATTTCCCAAAACAAGATGTAGCAAAGCACCAAACCCGAGCGTCCGCTCAGGGAGCCCGAGTCTGACGGGTACGTGGACACTAAGTTAGAGCACCGCAGAGGCAGTGAGACTGCTGTTGTCATGAGGAGGTGCACATAGCATGATGAGCACCAGGGGAACAAGGAAAGGGGTCCAGGAGTCTGTCTGGGGCAGCTTCACAAGGGACATGCAGGAGCAACTGGAATCTTTGAAGCTGAGAAGAATATTCCAGATCAAGAGAACCACATACTCAGAGCCACCAAACTTGAGATCATGGCAGATTTGGGACCCTGCAGGTGTTTGATGTGGGAGTGGGGAGATGCGGCTGGGCCAGGCCGGGCAGAGCCCTGCATGCTCAGTAAGGGGCACTGGCTTCATCTTGGTCATGCCACGTGATACAAGGACAGGAGGAGACTGGCCAGGATCAGCTGCTTGCGGACACCCGACCACAGGCCCCTCCCCTGCCTCTCCGTGCTCAGGAGGGGTCTGCCTCAAGCCCCGGTTTTCAGATGCTCCCTGCAGAGGGTTTGGTTCAAACACCAGGCAAGGAGGTTTCCAAGTAACAATCATCACTTCAGCCATCAGGATAGTCATCCATCCCAAGCACAAGGCCACAGACCTTTACTAGACCTGTCTGGAGCTCCCAGCCGTGGCCCCCAAGGAGATGTTTGTCTGAACAGTGGCTGAAAGCCGTGTCCCTGTTCTCACCAGGTCCAACCTGCAGCCCAGGGGCTCTGGTGGACTGGCAGTGGCCTCTCTCCCCCATCCTGATCTCAGGGCTCAGCTGGGGAGGCCTGGAGTCCCTCTATCCTCCTCCCGGGACAGGTCAGGCATGCCTCCAGCCACGTACAGCAGGTCCAAGGAAACAAATAAAGCCCCACCATTAACTCCTTGCCAGCACCGGCCCTGCTTTCTTTAAATCCAATTGCAATCTTAGAAACCCGACATCGCCTGAAACAAAAGCCTCACTGATGCCTGGAAGATGGCTTTGGCGAAAGTAGAGCTCATTTCAGAAAATCAAAGCAAAGAAAAATATTGAATACAATTCAGGGGCATAATGCATTATTATGGGCTTTTATGGATTTTATGTATAATTTCGTGTAAAGTTAAGAGGCTGAAGCGATCTCTTACATTCACTGTATTATCAACCCAGCTCCAAACAATGTTCCACATCTTATTATGTTCACAGTTGACACACTCTCAGACAAATGTGCAGCTGTCTTACTCTGCTATTCATTTCCTCATTACTATTTTATAAATATATGATTAACAGTTATTGCAGCTGCCTAATTCACATTTATTGCAAATGCAACCCCACAAATGAATGCTCAAAGCAAAGAGATGTGGTTTTAGAGTAATTTAAATTTTACAGTTCCATTTACCCTGCTTTTTAATTTACTGCATAATGACCCCATTAGAATAAAGCACATCTGGAAGTTCTTTGGGGAACATTTAATTTTCTGTGGCTTCAGTACTAACAGAACTTGTACCATAAAGCCCACAGATGCCTAGAAGACTGTACAAATTTCCACGTTTTATGCCAAGATGCTGGTTAATTGTACAGACGAGACAACTACAGCAAAAAGTGGAAGATTTTCTTCCCCGGGTTGAAAACCAAAGACACCAACCCAGGATCTTGCCCTTGGCAAAGTTTGTACCCCAGAAACCTGAAAATAGCTCCCTGCTTTTTGATGTCCCCTTAGCCCGGTTCCTTTGCAGGAAAGGAGGCCACCTGGGGCTGAGTTCTCCGGGAGTTTCTGTTGCTTCCCCCAACCCGCCGCACGACTTTCTCCCCAACCTTCTTTGGCCCTCATTGTGTGAAAGGGAAAGCAAGGTAGTTTGCAGAGCTCTGGATGCCTGAGCAGCTGGGGTGTGAGCCAGGCTCAGCCTGGTCTTCATCTGCTCCCAAGGAGGCTACGGATGCAGCCAGATTCCAGCAGGTCACATTAACGGAGTCGTTCAGAGCATCTGAAATTGATTTGAATATTCAGTACAGATCAGTGCGGCAGAACTCATGTATGAGAAATAATGCGAATCCATTGCCATTGATTAGCTAATTTATGTTCTACAACTAATCGAAGCACAAATCTCATTAGCCACAGGTCAGTAAGGCTCAGAGAGAAAAAGATAATCATTTTGGTAGCCTAGTTGGCTGTAAAGACACAATTAGAAGCCGGCAGATTTTCCAGGCTTCTTTGCCCATCCTCCCAGCTCCCAGGCCAACTATGAAGGGAATGAGAGGTGGCTCTTCCCCTCGGTTCTGCCGGCCGCTGGGAAAAAGATCTTCATCTGTAATCATCCAAGGTGCTTCTTTCATTTCATGCAATAACAACAAACACGACTTCACTGCTTGTAGACACCCAGAGAGCCCGTAAGCTATTTAGAGCCACCACCTGCACTGAGAGCACAATCTTAATTATTACCTTTTCCATATTTTAAGCATTGGGTAAATAGAAGGTTTCAAGGCTGGGACAGGGAGGTAGGCAGTGGGGGATGAAAGGATTCTGATGTGACAGGCATTTTAAAAATCTGTCTTTGTAAAGCACAGGGAAGCCAGGCACTAACCAATTAGGATTTGCAATTTGAACCTTGAGCTCTGTTCAGTCAATTTCCGGCAGAGATTTTTTAACCAGTCTTAAATATGGAAGAGACTTCCCTGGTGGCCCAGTGGTTATGACGCCACACTTCCAAGGCAGGGGGGCACAGGTTCAATCCCTGGTCGGGAAACTATGATCCCACGTGCCATGCATGTGGCACTGCCAAAGGGAAATTTTTAAATTTTAAAATAAATAATATGAAAGATAGGAAAATGACAGAGGGAAGGAGCAGAATCCTCCTTTAACTTCACAGTAGGAAGCAAAATCCCCAATACTGATAAAAATAGGATAGTCAGCAGCAAATTCCTCCTGCTGCTCCCTGCTGGCGATGTCCACAGGATGGCAATTTTTTTTTAAAGGACGTGGTTTCAACAGTGTTGGAATAAGCAGAAAACCGAGACTCCTGACAGACTAGCCTTCTGATGGTCACATAGACTCTCTACGAGTCTTTTGGCATATAAGACAATGGATCATACTGGGGACCTTTGCTAAATGACCAGGGACAGAATCTGAAGTGAGGGCTTTTGAATAAACAAATAGGAAAACAACACACCAAAATCCAGATGTTTTCACCGACCCATGATTTCCGGGTCATTGCAATGTCTTACTGGCATTTTAAAAGGCATTACTGTCGACTGGCCATAGCATCTTTCAGCAGTGTTAATCCACGTTCTCTTGAAACAAAGGACCATCCACATTCCTTCAGGTCTACTGTACTGAGGAGCAGGGCATTTTTAAAGAAGAGAGCTGGGAGCAGAAGAAACAGGCATCTCATCTTCCCCCATGGGGCATGTGTGGTCAGTCGTGTCTGATTCTTTGTGACCCCATGGGCTGTAGCCCACCAGGCCCCTCTGTCCATGGGATTCTCCAGGCAAGAATACTGGAGTGGGTTGCCATATCCTACAGCCACTGGGACCTGGACCTAATTGCACAGGTCAAAGAGCCTTGACACACGCCCTGAAATTGAAAGAACACTCTGCATTTACATTCTTTAGTTTTACTTCCTTGAAAATTCTCCAAGACTATTGACATTTTGATAGACTAGCTCCCTCCCACTCAAAGCCACTATATCCCCAAACCTGTAGAAATTAGAATGCCCCAGTAGTTGATTCTGACAGCACCACATTCTTACAGAAAAATTAACTGTCTTGAGGCTGAAGCTTGCCAATGTTATCCCATTGCAGCACCTTTATTTTTAAGTTAAGGAATTTAATAAGAGCCTACGCCACCTCATGCGAAGAGTTGACTCATTGGAAAAGACCCTGATGCTGGGAGGGATTGGGGGCAGGAGAAGAAGGGGACGACAGAGGATGAGATGGCTGGATGGCATCACCGACTTGATAGACATGAGTTTGAGTAAACTCCAGGAGTTGGTGATGGATAGGGAGGCCTGGCGTGCTGCGATTCATGAGGTTGCAAAGAGTCGGACATGACTGAGCGACTGAACTGAACTGAACTGAACACTGTACAACACTAATATCAGACATTAAGTGGGAAGAGAAATCCCAATAGATCACAGTTTGCCAAACCAGTTCCCATTCCCCAGAATCCCAGGCTATTATATTTCATATATGACCATGCCTGCAGGGCACCAAATTCCATGTGAAGTAGTTTACTCGCTAAATCATATCCAACTCTTGTGACCCCATGGACTGTAGCCCACCAGGCTCCTCTGTCCATGGGATTTCCCAGCCAAGAGTACTGGTGTGGGTTGTCATTTCCTCCTCCAGGGGATCTTCCCGACCTAGAGATCAAACCCAGGTCTCCTGTATTGCAGGTGGGTTCTTTACCAACTGAGCCACTATGTGTAGTCCCCCACCTTCCTAGGACGTCACCAAATGTGACACAACCTTGGCAGGAGCCTGGAACCCCTGTCAGGCTTTACTCTCATGAGATTCACCTCTTCTCTCCCGCTAGCATGAGCTCAGCCTGTCTGAGTACACTGCACAGTGGTCTCCTCACTCCCCACCTCCCAGGGAGTCTACCAGCAACGGTAACTGCAGCCAGTCAAGTCCCAATCCTTCCATGCATTCTTGTTATTTCTGCTTTTAATTTCACAATACTCAACACACAAAAGAATAGATGGAACACGTGTGTGAGTTATGAAGCATCATAATAACATACACATTGTGAAACCAGCACCCACCTGGAGAAACAGAATGTTACCAACACAGGCAATGTTATCGATTTGCTCCATGCCTGTTCATCCCCTTGCCTCTTCCAAAGGGGTAGCCAGGATCTTGAACTGTCTGCTTATCATTCTGTCATTCAAACAATATTCTTCAGTGTTGATTGGTTTTTGCATTTTATAAAAATGAAATTTTACTCTTTAGGATCTTCTGCAAGATGTTTGGTTCACTCAGCATCTTGTTTCTAAGATTCACGCAGGTGTTCATGGGTAGCTGGAGCGCATTCATTTTCATATACCTATAATGCTCACAGTCTATTTAACCATTTTATCAGAGGATGTTAAAATGGTTTCCAATGCTTTGTTTTTTACCCCCAGTGCTGCTGTGAGAGGCCTCAGAGCAGAGGTCCCGCTGCAGACCATCAGGGGTTTCTCTGAGGTCTGGTGCATACCTAGGAGTCAGGTGCTGGGCTGCACGGACTTAGCTTTACAAGACGATGCCAATTTACTTTCCAAAATAGCTTTCCAATTTACGCTCTCCAGCAACATGTAAGGGTTCCCATTCTCCACGTCCTCACATATGCATGGTGTCAGACTCCTTAGATTTTTGTCAACCCAGTGAGAGTAAAATGGTAGGTTTCCGTGAGGTTTGTGTGTATGTATCCGTGTGTGTCTAAATAGAGATGTATCTTTGTTATCTTGATATGATGAGGAATAGTCAGGAAAAAAATCAAAGAGAAGCTTCAGTAACTAATCATACGGAAAAAGCAAGAATACTTATGGTAGGCTACTGGTGGCTTGATAAGTTTTTTTTTTTTTAAGCTTTATTGAGATATAATTGACATGTAACAAATATTTCAAATGTTTGTGATGATGAAACAAACATTTTGTCATCACCATATGATGACTGAATTTATGTATATATTATGAAATGATCACAATAAGGTTAGTTAATCCATCCTTCATGTTACACAGTTTCTTTGTGATTTTAATTTTCATTTTCCTAATTACAAATGAACATCTTTTTGCATATAATTGGCCAATCTTTTCTACTATTTCATAAAATGTCTTTATGAACAAGTCATTTTCCTATGTTTCTATCACATTGTTTGTGTCATTATTTCCCATTTGTCTATACTCTGAATACTTATCTTTTGTTGTTTATGCTGCAGACATCTTATCCAGATTTTTGTTGAAAGAGTTCTGAATTTTAAGGTAGTCTAACTTATCAACCTTTTTGCACTTTGCTAAGAAACCCTGGCCTACCTTGAGGTCATAAAGAGATCTCCTCTATTTTCTTCTTAAAATCCTCAAATGTTGCCTTTCACATTTCATCTATCTGGGAGTGATTCTGTATATGGTGTGAGGTAGGAGTCCCATTTCGCTTCTCCCGTGTGGTTGAGCAGTGCTCCCAGCACTTTTTACTGAGTAGTTCATGCTTCCCCACAACGGCCTGCAGTGTCATTTGTGTGTGTTGCATCCAGGCTTCCTATTCAATTCCATTAGACATCTGTCTATTGCTGGGCCAGTACCACACTATCACAATGGTTATAGCTGTTTAATATATCCTGATGGTTGATAGAGCAGGCATCCCCCACTCCCTTCATGCACACACAACGTTTGTTTAGCTATTTTCAGTTTGGTTGACCCATTTTCCAGTAGGGAAAAGAAGAAAGAGGAGGAATAAAAGGGAAAGAATAATGGAGGCTGATTTCTATGTGCCAAGCTCTGTGCTAAGAATCTGACATATATGATCCCATTTAAACCACAATAACTCTGCAAGTTACTTATTTTTTTACCTTTATTTCATAAATAAGAATAATGAGGTTCAGAATGGCTTCATGACTTACCAGATTCAAACACCAAATAAGCAGCAGAGATGCAAATCCTAACTCAAATATATCGGACTCTCAAGCCAGTGCTCTTTCAGTTTCACTGGGAAGCCTAGATTCCCAGAATCATGTTAAGAATTTCTGCTTTAAATGCCACCAGACTTTCATCTTTTCTCTGCCCTGCTTGGAAACTGCATCTGGGTGTCTGAGGGCTTGGTGAAGCTGACTTCACTCCTCTGAATTCCTGCCCAGACACACATCACCCACCCCCACCTCAAGATTGCGCTCTCAGCCTGGCTAATTGTCCTTTGTTGAGCATTTCTCTCTAATTGTGAAGCCTTTTCTGCTCAACCTGGATTGTGGAAGGAACAGAAGGAGGCAAAGTGGAAACTATTCCAGATGCGATTCAACTTTCTGCCTACAGCTTTTGCCAAGAAACTCAAGAAAACGCCCGGCACTGCCCTTTTCAGAGGAGAACAGCTGAGCTCCCTGAGCACATAATAAACCCAACCAGCCTGGTGGATTCACTGGCGTTAATTACATGGTTGAGGTTAAATATATTTTACGGACAAAAGAAATGATAGACGGGTTCTCCGCACAAAAGATTTCAGCTCATTTGAGGTTTAACCATTTTTAAATTTAATAATTTTTTTAAAAGCCACGATTGAAAAGGTCAGATCTAATTCTGCTGCCAAACCCGAGGCTGCAGCTTGGAGCCAGCAGAGGATGACTCAGGCTGGCGGGACGAGACAGCTGGACGAGGCAGGGGCCGGCCTCCGTGTGTGACTGCGGGTTCATGCAGAGATCCGCCGCATCAATTAGGGCCGGTCTCGTTTCCTGGCAGGTCTCACGGCAAATGTCTCGTTTACTTTTCCACTTTTATCGCGTTATTTTCCCTCTCAGGGTTCATTCATGGTCCTGATCTCCTTTGCCAACTGCTCCGCCTGTACCTGTGAATTTATTTTTAAATGGTGTTAAAGAGGCCTGCCGTTACATTTCAAAACCAGTCCAGAATACAACAGGATACTGTCTGGACCAGTGAGGCAGCGTAGTGAGGGACACACATGTTGACTTGCTGGCCACTCAGCCAGTGGAGAAAAATCAGTCCACGAGTCAGAAAAAGATAGCAGGGGACTCTGCTCTGAAACCCACCACTCCGAGAGCTCTTTCCACAGCTCTTCGGGTTCTCTGCCCGGACCCATAGCACAGGTGCACAGCCTCAGCCCCTCCCACCCCTCATTGGGTTCACCCAGAGCCCCTGGTCACTGGGCCAAGTGAGGGGTCTGCAGAGGAGGTGGGAGGGACCCGCACACCCAGGACTCTGAATACAATCTGGGCCACAGCCCCCAGGGCCCAGCTCTAGGGGACCATATTCCATTCCTTGCCCAAAATGGCCACATGCATGGGAAGTGCAGCCTGAAGCTTAATTCTCCAAAAGCTCCCTTTTGAAAAAAAATTGTGTAAAACATTATCCATGAGACAACAAAATCCATCAAACTGTAACCACCACCAAGGTCCTCTTTGGAATTGCTGTCAACCTCCCAGGCTCCCGTCTTGCCCTGAGTTTGAGGGGTCCAGTCTCCACTCTGTAGCCAGATGATGTTTCTAAAGCACCCCTCTGATCATCCCCCTCTCCCCTACCTCCCTCTCCATGAGGCTCCCCATGGCGTTGAGGCAAAGCCCACCATCTTAGCCTGGCTCACAGGCGGCTACAGGACCAGGCCTCTGCTGCTGCCCCTGCCTCTCCCCTGTGGTCCAACCACACTCAAAGCTCTATCGCTGTGCTGAATCTTAGGACAGGCTGAGCCCTTGCTCTAGAACACACTTCCTATCCCCACCTCTAGCAAAGCCCTACCAGCTACCTATGAGCCCCTGGTAGACAACTAGACGCCAAGCTCTGTACTAAGCATATGGATGACATTATCTGCTTTTGTTGTCCGTGGCCCCAGGAAGCTGATTTAAAGGTGGAAAAACTGAGGCCCTGAGAGGCTCAGTGATTCATCCACTGCCCCAAAGACAAGGCCGGGCTAGGAGGCTGAGGGCTGCCAGGTCTTCCTAATCCACTCCCCACCCTAGAAGGTAGGTAGAGATCAGGGCACTCCTCTGTACCCCCAAAGCCTTCTGTGCTGACCTCTAGAAAGCAGCCTCCTTGAAAGTATTTGTCTTTGTGTTGCCAGCTCCTGACCAACACCTAGCACATCACAGGGGCTCAATTAACATGTACCAAAAAAAAAAAGGATGAACCATTAGGAAAGGTATTTATTGGTAAATGGAGTTGTTATGTAACAGCCACAGAAGAACATTGCAGAGCTGTGTGCCGGGAAGTTCTTGTGGAGAATGCCATCGGTGCACAGTGTCTATGGGGACATCACCACTCAGGACTCCAACGATGGCTTGAGAATTGGAGGGCTGACCTTGGCAAGTTTTGGTCCCCAGTCTCTCCTCTCATGACACCCAGCATGCTTCCTGGCCAGCTTTCAGTGCTATTAGCTGTATAATCAGGGCTCCAGTTTGAGTATTCTCAATTAAACATATTATTAGCAAGATAAATCAGTTGCCTGATCCAATGTATTTTTGAGGCACATGCATGTAAATTACATTTGTCCAGATGTTTAGCAGGTCCATGCCAAACCATTTAAAACATAAAACAGATAAGTTCTTTAAGCCTAATTTTCAGCTTCCCAAGGATCAGTCCTCGGCAGATGGCCGGGCAGATGAATGCTGGAGAAAAATTAAGGGCTGTCTGTATCTTTCAAATTGACATGGAGAGCAGTTGGGTTCTGCTAGAAACTAAGAATGACCACAAAATGTAATTATGATTGTAATGAGAATGGGTTAAGCTTAAACTATTTCTCATTTTCATTGCAGTCACTGCCACAAGATGGAGTGGAGATTAATGCCAGGCTATTTCCTGTGCTTGTTATACTCTTTGTCATTAGAATAAAACATCATCATTTGAGCATCTCATGTATACTGAGAAGGATGGCCAGGGAGGGGCGGCCACACGGAGCACCGGTCAAATCTCTGTGTTCTCGTGGCTCCCCAGCAGTTGGCACAGGGAACGGGGTAGATTCACAGGAGCCCAGGGCACCCACCCCACGTCAGCATTCTGCACCCCGGACTAAGACTCAAAGCCTCATTCTCTTCAACTGCAGCAGGGGGATAACCCTGCACTTTTCCTTCCAAGGGCTGCTCCAGCTCTCCACGGAGAAATGGCTTGTGAAGCGCTTTGCGAACTGTAAAGGGAGGAAGGAAACGAGGGAGGAAGACAGCATGGGCACCAGCTTCTGAACTAAAATGATACGAGCTCATTTCCCAGATCAACAGGCCTAATTGTGTGAACCCAATTAGGACACGTGACACTGAGGGTCTCCTCACCTGTATAATGAGACTAAGACTATACACCGCATTAGGGTTTTGTGAAAAGTAAATAAGATGAATATCATGTACCTAGAATGGAGGCTTAGTTTCCCATGAATGGCAGCTGCGATTGTGAGGGATGCTCATTGCCAAGGTCATCTTCTTCATTACTAGAGGCAGACTCACTAATATTCTAATGGAATAAGTGACAGTGCTGAGAGCTGTTCACTCAAGTCAGGAGTTTTGCATCACAGAATTCTTCATTGGAACAAAGTCTTACCTAGAAGTCTCACCTGTGAAACAGGAGGGAGCTGAGCTGCTTTGGTTGGAGAGGAAGTGAGGGGCCCAGGGCCCATCACCCAACTGCCGTCCCCAGCAGCTCCTACAAGGGCAGCTCTGGAGAGCCCAAGTACTAAGTAAACACATGCTTTGGTCTGGATCTTGCAACTTGTACCTGCTGCCTGGCCCCCTTGAACTCCTCCCCATCCTTTGTGGGCCTCTCCAGGGTCACTTCTATTTGACACCCCCAAGCAGAGTTAGTCCCGGTCCCTTGTGGGTTGAACTGCTATTTAGCAGTTGGGAAGGACCTTGGCAGCCACTTATTTTGCAAAGTTGTATCGCAACCATGATCAATTCCCCCAAATTTTTCATCAACCCAAAAAGAAACCTGTGCCAATCAGCTGTTACTCTCCATTCCCCTCCCCCTCCATCAGCACCTGTCAAGCACTAATCTATCTCCCACCTCCATGGATTTGCCTATTCCGGGCAGTTCACACAAATGGTACAGGGCCTGATTAGTAGTAGTAAGTGTCTAAGTGGATGTAAGGATATAAGAGTAAGAATTTCAATTAAAAAGTATGAAGTTTTTAAAAAGATTTCCTCACCAAGTATCAAGTGCTTTTTGATGTGATAAAATACAAAGTATCAGACACTCCTTATGAAGTAGCCTTGGCCCCCAGATATTCACTAAACCTAACTTCTAGCCCACAGGAAATATAGCATATAAAGATACAAGTGAAATGACATACCAGGAAGCAAACAGACAAATTCAGGATGTAGAAAATTCCAGATGACAACTGATCATTTTCTCCAATGGGTCAATAACCTGTGAAAAATAAGGTGTGTGAGCGAGAGTATTCTAGAATAAAAGATACTTAAGAGATAACTGGGAGATTTTATTATTTGCTTTAAAATAGACCCCCAGCCAAACCTTTCCTAATGGCCCTCCTCTCTGTAGAAGGACTGTACTCCTAGCCCCTGGGGAGTAGGATGAGCAAAGGAAAGGTAAGAATATGGGACCCAGACACATCGCAGATGAAGCTTGACATGCCTTTGCTTGTCCCTCCATCTCTTTTCCCAGAAATGGGCTGTTCCTTCAAGCTGGGCCTGAGGATAAAGTGCTGAAGCCAAATTGTGAAGGATGCGGAATGTGAGCCAAGAAAGAACTTTTGTGGTTGGAAGTCACTGAGATGGGGGTGGGGGTGGGCAGGTAACTTGTTATGACAGCATAACATGTCCTAAGCTGACTAACAGCAATCCCTATTGGATATTAACATGAAATTATAGTTATTAAAGAATGCCCATAATTTGTGGAAGTGCATATTTAAGATGGTAGGGATGAAATGCCTACACAACAGGCAAAATCCCAAGGTAGCCCCCAAGATTCATACCCCTTGCTGGTCCCACTCTGAATAATGCCCTTCTCCTGAGATTTGATAGCATCATGGATTCAATGGACATGAGCTCGAGCAAACTCTGGGAGAAAGTGAAGAACAGAGAAGCCTGGCATGCCGCAATCCATGGGGTTGCAAAGAGTCAGACATGACTTAGCAACTAAACAAAAACAGTCTGAGCGGGAAGAAAACCTGTGAATATGGTGGCATAGCACTCCCATGAGAGGGTGTAAATCTGCTGACTGAGTTAATCAAAAGCAAAATTACCCTGGGTGGGCCTGGTCTAATCAAGTAAGCCCTTAGCCAAGGGTAAGTGTCAAAGAAATACTCCTGCTGGCCTCAAAGGAGATGCAATCAGCAATGCAGTGAGCTGCCTATGGGACTGCTTCTCGTTGCTGAGGGCCTCAGTCCTACAACCACAAGGAACTGAATTCTGCCAACAACCACATTAGGCTGAGGCCTCTAAGTCTCAGGTCAGACCTCAGGCCAGGATGACATCTGTATTGCAACTTTGTGAGACAGAGCAGAAGATCCAGCTAAGTTGTGTCCAGATTCCTAAACCCTGGAAAATGTGAGATAACAAATGTGTGTTATTTAAACAGCTGATTTGTCATATAGCAATGGACAAGGAACACAGTGTTTGTGATTTGCTTTAAAATAATTCAGCAAAAAACATGGGAGATAGGCAAAGCAAATATAGCAAAATCTTTCTTGTGCTGGAATCTGAGTGATGGATAGATGAAGCTCATTATCTTATTCTGCCCACTCTCATGAAGGTTTGAATTTTTTCATAATAAAAAACTTTAAGGGATGCCAGAACATACTTTCCCTTACAACAAGGATCCTGAATTCTATCCATCACTGTAACCCCAGCAACTAGCACGGTGCCCAGCACATAGTAGGTGCTCTATAAATAGTTGTTAGATGGGTATATTACAGTTTATGAACTCACAACATCTTTTTTGCATTAACTCCATTTTACAGATACAAGAACTGAGGCCCAGGAAGTTTGTGACTCACAGTAATGAGTAATGGATGAGACTAGGATTCCAGTCTTCCAGTTCCTGACCCAACACCCATCAGGTCTCTCTTTAGACTATAATATCTGTCATCCAGATTTTCTTTGGGATTTAAATAGCTGCTGTTTCATTCTGGTTTATCGGGAGAATTTACGCACACTGCCTCAGTCATATTGAGACATCCGTTAGAAAACCCAGCCAGGCAGGTTAAATGTTAATTTCCTTTCTACTGTACCATTGTCTAACCTCCTTCCATGAATCAAAGAGAGTAAAAAGGTTCTTCACTTACTGACATAAAACAAATTGAACAAATTACGTTACTTAACTGAGGAAGAACTAGTCCCACCAGTGATTCCAGTCCAGCCTGAGCTGAGCCTTCTCCTTATTAACATTCACTTGCAAATGAGGTTTGGGTTCTTTAGCGTAATGTCGCATTGATCTCATTAGCATATCTGACTGCATCACATCGGTGATCCTATTCCCAGACACTGCTTCTAGGTAACACAGCTGCCTCTGCCTGCTTCTTAGCAGCCTATGAATCACACTCATAACCAGGCCATGAATCAGAGCCGTAGGTGGAAGCCATTTCTAATGATGATATCAGTAACTTGGGAGCGCACAGAGGGCTCAGAGTGAGCAAAGAACCTTCCCAGATGTTAAATAACCGGCACGAACTGCTGCATATTTCTTTTCCTTGAAAAATGCTGATCACAGAGAGCGGGAATTTTAAGCTCTCATCCCGGGCTATTTTGGCTTCCACGGGAAGGGCCGTTGTGGGGGAACCTGGGGGAGCCATGCCTCTGAACTCAGGTCATGCACAGACACACTCTGGTTGGTTATTGTTGGAAGGACTGCTATCCACATGGGAGTGTATGTGAACACCCTCCTGGTGAGGCTGAAAGGCAGGACACCATCTCTCTGGGGACTCGATGGCCCCAGAGAGGGCTGTGGTCTGTCCTTCACTCACTCTGTATTTGGGCCCCTTATTCACCTCTCTAAATATTATTTTCTTATTGCTGCAAAATGAGGATGGCAATAACCATTCTTGTTAACCCTATTTCATGTTTTTGTGAAGATTTTTTTTTGTTTTTGACTATACTGCACAGCATGCAGGATCTCAGTTCCCCGACCAGGAATTGAACCTGTGCCCCCTGCAGTGGAAGCGTGGAGTTCTAACCACTGAACCACCAGGGAAGTCCATCTTATGAACCCTATTTCATAAATGGGGAAATTGAGGCTCACAAAGGAAGAAGTGATAGGGCCAACCCTGGAGCCCAGATCTGCCCACCTCCCAAGCCCACGATTCTTCTCATGAGGTCTCAGGAGCATCCTGTCACAGGAGGAATGGGCTTCTGGGAGGAGTCAAGGAGTTAACAAATGACATTCCCAGCTCCAATCAGTAACTTGCTGCCTCGGCCTCTCACAACGCTGCATGACCTGAGGAGCAATCAAAGGAGAAGGACTTAAAAGCCACTTTAAATTTCAGACCCATTCAATTTTGGACTATCACTCGTGAGGTGTAGTTTCTAGACGAAGTTTCCAAATGACTAATACTCTTCTTTGTCCATTTCAGGGGAAAATGAATGTTGCAGCTAACATTTGACATCAATCGCCCAATCACATGTTGTCACATCATTACTCAGCTCTGTGACAAAGGCAGAGGAGAGAGTTCCGAGGCTGAAATTGTGCATCGGGGCGAGGAACCAATTCAGGGACCCTGGCGATGATGGAAGAGAGAGCAGGAAGAAATTTGGGTAAAGAAGTGCCGTGTAATGGGTCATGTTGAGGAGGAAGTGGGAAGAAGAGGTTTTTGCTTTATCCAGATGGCTCTTCATTTCACATCTGATTTTTTGAGTTCTGTCTGTATACCAACTTGATTCCAGGATGCCAGTGATGAGCCTGTCCGTGAAGGCAACTGGTCACCAGGGCAGAAATGGTAAGGTGTCCGTTACCAAAGTTCAAGGGCAGGCCAGGTTCACCACCTGCAACTTCAAAGTTAGGCCTCCCCACTCCTCCTGTTCAATGCCTATGAGGAACAGTTAGGGAATTGGGGATCGACATTTACACACTGCTATATTTAAAATGGATAATCAACAAGGACCTGCTGTAGCACAGGGAACTCTGCTTAATGTTATACAGTAGCCTAGGTGGGAGGGCATCTAGGGGAGCATGGATACATGTTTACATAGACTGAGTCCCTTCCTTGTTCACCTGAAACTACCACAACATTGTTAATCAGCTACACTTCAATACAAAATAAAAGGGAATTCTTTTTCCTCTACCAAGAGAAAGGAATGGAACCCTGTGAATCTATATCAAGACCAGTGGAGCTGAAGTGGAACTGCCATGGCTCAGAAACACCTTTGACATCTTCTCGTGATGGGAGAACAGGTAAGAGGCTCTAAAGATCATTGTGAGAGGTGTGGGACCAGTGCTTTCTGTTGGCTTCTGTGTACAACATTTTGCTATAATGGTTTATCTATATAGGCCCCATTAACTTGTGGCTCAGCTGGTAAAGAATCCGCCTGCAAGGTGGGAGACCTGGGTTCGATCTCTGGGTTGGGAAGATCCCCTGGAGAATGGAAAAAGCTACCCACTCCAGTATTCTGGCCTGGAGAATTCTATGGACTGTATTGTCCATGGGGTCGCAGAGAGTCAGACACAACTGAGCGATTTTCACTTTCTCATCATGACCCAACTTTGCAATGTTATTGTTAGTTAGGACATGGGCAGCTTTGGCCAGAAGACAGCAGGCGTATAATGGATATTAGTATTCACAGAACAGTCAACACCTCATTCCTTCTTCACTAAGGAAGATCACAGAGAACCCAGGGCTTTTAGGCCCTTGACAAGCTCTTCATTCATTCAGGGCTTCCAGAGGCAAGTGTGAAGGTGACCAAGGTGGACAGTTGGATAAGCCCACCCTCTCCCTGGACTCCACCCCAGGGATATGCTTTTATGGCCATGACTTTGGGGAAACAGCTTGGCTAGTCCCCACAGTCCTTATTTCATCATCCATGGAAGGCATGTTCTATACGATGGACTGTCAGAGGTAATATTTTAATAGGGAACAGGGACCGAGTCACAGATTAAGGTTTTTTACACTAATTCTCATAGACGTACTTTCTCTTTAGAAGTCCTTTTTCCATAGGTTGCACTTTCCTGGGATGCAGTCTTACCAGATCCTATTGAGCCTTGGAATGAGTGGCAGCAGTGAGAATGCGGTGGGGGTGGCGGGGGAGGGCTGCAAAGGCAGCAGAGACAGACCTGAAGGTGGACGTGACAGAGTCTGATAACAGATGAGGAGGTTTGGGACAAAGTGGGAAGACCAGAAAAATATTGACATCTCGAGTCTGGGAAAATGATGGTCCCATCTCCTAAGGAGGAGAGGAAAACCACAGAAATGGACATGATGCTGATGGACATCCCAGGGGAGAACTGGCCCCGAGAGAAAGGTCTAGGTGGGAGCCGCAGTTGTGATGATGACCCTGTAGAGGAGCCCTGGGATCCCATGGGCTGACCAAACGAGGGACACACACGTAAATATTTACTTGGAACCATTTCTAAGTCTGCATAAAGGAGGAAAACTTTAATTACCCACAGAAATGAAGGGAAATGTGACCAAGACCCATAGGAAAAGGAGACCTCTTACCCTGTAGGTTCTTATCAAAACACACTAGCCGCTCCCTCACCATTTAATTGGGGGAAGCAAATAATCTCCTCTCAGATATAAAATATTGACATGAGTTGCTTATTTCCCTAAAAGCTCTAACTTCAAATGTGTAGGTTTGTGTTTTCCCGTAATTAGCATGCTGTATCTATTCAGAATAACTACAACATCCCTTCCTGGTAATGAAAAGTGATTAATTACCAATTACAGCAAGTATCCAATTTCGTGCCGTTTACCACTGGTCTGTACTGCTGAATTGCTAGCGTTCTAATTGCAGACATTAAAAGTTCTAGGTAATTATTGCTGAAAGATCAGTAATCTTAAAAATATTGGTTGTGGCTATTATTACATTTGCTCTCAACGCAACCAGGACTTAAATTTATGCCTGAGCTACCAGCTGTTTCATCAGGCTATTTCTCTGACTAGTTTGGAACAACTGGGCTTTTTTCACCGTTTTCTCAGAGTCTATTACAACAAGTCTATTAACAACTCTGGGCTCCCCATTTTGTAAAGCTTTCGTTAAGTGAAACAAGCTAAAAAATCACTAGTAGGTGCCTTTAGTGAAGTAGGCAGGTAATTATCTCATTTATAGATAACCGCATGCGTTTCATTTTTCAAAGCACAAAGAGAAAACTAGCTCTAAATGACACTTTTCCGTCCTCATTACAGTCACTAGAGAAATATCAAATTAGGGATTTTGTGCAAATGCCAACATGAACTCTGACAGCAGCCATCAACAACGGGGACATTTGGAGGAAATGTCTTCGTGCCCAAAAGGAAGACTCTTCGTGGAAACCAAGGAAGAGTCCTGGGAGCTTGAAAAGGGGATTTTTTTTTTTTTCAAGTGTTGCTTCATTTCAGTCCTCCAAACACTTGTGCTGTACCTCTGCGTGCCTTGTGTATCTGTGAGCAGGCCAGACACAGCTCAGGAAACTGGAGGATCCATGCAAGCCAGGCAGTCCTGGGCAGCCAAGGGTGCCAGAATCACCAAAGCCAATCACTGAGCTCTCTCTGCCTCTACAGACCCACAGAGGGAGACCGGAGAGAAGGCTAAATACCATTCAGGGAGTCCTACATGAGCTAACATGGAGGACAACACAGAAAAGAGGGGGGCCAATTCCATGGGGAGGGAGAATCAGGCATTTAGAGAAAGGCTGCTTCAGCCAGGTATTGAAGGATCAATAGGAGTTCATCAGCTCTATAAAAAAGACTAGGAAAGGGTTCCCCTAGTGAAGACTCTTGAGAGTCCCTTGGACTGCAAGGAGATCCAGCCAGTCCATCCTAAAGCAGATTGGTCCTGGATGTTCATTGGAGGGACTGATGCTGAGGCTGAAACTCCGATACTTTGGCCACCTCATGTGAAGAGTTGACTCATTGGAAAAGACCCTGATGCTGGGAGGGATTGAGGGCAGGAGGAGAAGGGGACGACAGAGGATGAGATGGCTGGATGGCATCTCCGACTCGATGGACACGAGTTTGAGTAAACTCCGGGAGTTGGTGATGGACAGGGAGGCCTGGCGTGCTGCGGTTCATGGGGTCGCAAAGAGTCGGACAGGACTGAGCGACTGAACTGAGCTGAGCTGAGTGAGAGCTCATATCCAGAGGGCACTGGGACCTCGTGCTCTCCTCAGAATAAGAGAGGACGTGTGGAGGCCAGAAAGTATCCAGTTCAGTAGGTCATTAAATTTGGAATTGTTTCAGAAAGGCTCTCAATCTGGCCCGTTTTGTTGCTAACAACAAAATATGATCAACTATTAAAGCACTCAACACAAAAGAACTGACTAAATAAACTACTAATCGGATCAAGGAACTTCCCTGGTGGCTCAGAGGGTAAAGCGTCTGCCTTCAATGTAGGAGACCTGGGTTCGATCCCTGGGTGGGGAAGATCCCCTGGAGAAGGAAATGGCAACCCACTCCAGTATTCTTGACTGGAAAACCCCATGGATAGGCTACAGTCCCTGGGCCCATGGAGCCCACGTGGGCTACAGTCCATGGAGTCACAAAGAGTTGGACACGACTGAGTGACTTCACTTTAATGGGATCAAACACAAAACATTAAAATGCTCAGAGAATTATTTTAAAAGCAAGAGACAGAAGTATACAGACAGAATATCTCAAGTATGTAAATCACATGCACAGAAAGCAGAAAATACAATACACGCTACCAGAGTGGGCCCCGCATGGACAAGAAGGGTCTTCTCTTTTCCATACTTCTCTGTATTTTTCAAGTTTTTCTATAATGAACTTGCATTTGTGATTTCTTTAAAAGTGAAAAAGATGCACATAATAGACAAACCCTAGTCAGGGCATAGCATCCAGAAGAAACACAGAAAGAATATAGGAAGGAGCCCCCACCTTATCAAGTGGCCCACCCCTGACAAACATACTCAGGAAAACAGGCCAGGACCTGAAGGCACTTCAGATCTGCCAAGAGGTTTTATTAATTACTGAGTAGATACTTCGATTCTATACTCACAAAGATTTTTTTAAACTTCCATCCCATTAGAGTTGAACTTTGCCCCCTTCTGCCATACCTCTTCACCATATGCTGGCCTTCAGAGGTGCTCTTTTGAGATGACCTCATTATAATAATAATGGGAAGCAGTAAGCTTGAAATAACAGGGTACCCCAGGGTGAGGACATCCCTCCCAAGGGATCCAAGAACTTTGGGCTGTCATCACAAGGACGAGTGGTGGAGATTTACTGGGGCATGAAGCATCCTACAGCCCTCCAGGAAGGGGTGTATTTTGGGGTACTATGTACTCATTTGGGGCACGTCTACTGTGTATGTGGTTTTCTTCTTTACCTGCTGTATACAGCAGGCTGGCCCACTTCAAGGGAAAGGAGGGCTGTAAAACCCAATTGATTGATATGATCCATCACCATTTTTAGGGTCCATTGCACAAACTATTTTGACAGTCGAAGCTCATAAATTAACGAGCAAGCCCAAAGTGACACAATGAAGAAGACGTTGTGGCCGCTTCAATTTAACCGCTGGGTGATTACTCAGAAACTCGGGGTGCAGAAGGTGCAGACGGCTGCCTCCCTCTTTTGTTCCTGCTTAGCTAGAAGATAAATGTCTGAAACTAAGGACCCCGGGCACTCAATAATAAAAAACCTTTTAGAGAGGAGAGCCTTGCACTAGTTAAAAGAAACCTGTTCCATTTTTCTGGGGGGAAAAATGGAAGTAAGGTTTCCCAATAGCAGACATCAGCCCTTTTATTGAGACTAAAAAGTTTGAATCCACAAAGGAAGAGAAGGAAGGAAAGAAAATGGAGGGGGGTGCAGAGAGATAAGAAAGAGTGGAAAACAAAGCCGACAGAACCATAATTTAAGGCAGCAGGAGAAATTGCTGAGAAATTAAAGCGAATGAAGCTTTTGCATCTGGGAGTCATCATGTAATTTCTAAGGTGTTCACAAGATTAATAAGAAAATCTGTGGCTCCAAATCCCCCAAATGAGCTATTACAGGACTTCAGAGCACTCTGTTTGCTCAAAACAAATAGTGGCTGCAGTGTTCTAATCTCTAAAGAGAAGGAAACTCATATGTGAGTGGGAGGCTTAGATCTTAAAAGGGTTTTATATATATACAGAGACGTCACAGAACAGAGCGCCCAAAATGGACCTTTTGTTCACATCCAAAAGTAATTATTGCCAAAGACAAGCGATGGTACAAGAGGCCCAGTGGAAGGTAGAACTGATTAGAAATAGAATCACAAGTCAAATCCCAACATCCATTTAATAATTGAGTAAAATGCACTTCTCCTCCTTCTCCTTATGAAAGTAATTCCCTGAAAAAAAAAATCAAGTGGACAGAATTACCTACGTACAAATGGCACCCTTTCAGCTGAACGGATAGCACTCCGTATTTCAGTTGGAACAACTTTTAAATTACTTGGAGAATTCATGGAATGTTTTTCAGTTTGACAGCTGTCGAGCCGAAAAGCATACTGTTATGTAGGAAGCAAACCTTCCAAAGATTTATTTTTTTTTAATGGATTGGAAATTAAAAGGGCTTCAAAATGCCCTTTAGAGACCCAGCTTGGGGACTGGACTGTGTTACAAGGAGACTTTTGCTTACAAGTGCTGAGAATTGGGACTGCAAGGGCAGGTCACAGGCACTTGGATTGTGGCCACATGAAGCCAAAACAAGTGTTTGAGAAGTGAAAGAGGCAATCAAGCTAGCCGGTTATTGTGTCTATACAATACCAAAATGCCAGGTTGGCCGGATGTCTTCTACCTGAAGTCAAAGAAAAGAAACCAGAAAGGACCACGGAGAGATCACCCAGTGGGGAGGAGGAAGCCAAAGGCCCAGAACAGGGGAGGGGAGGACTTGTCCAGGGTCCCAGGACCAAGGAAGGGACAGAGCAGAGTCAGATCCTAGGCACCAATCTAGGTTTGAGGGATCCCCCAACCAAAGGGTGGGGACCCCAACATGGCATTTTCATGGAGCAGGAGGAGCCACTGAGTTGCCAGATTTAGCAAATAAAAATTTAGGGTGACTGGTTACATTCTAATTTAGATAAACAATGAATGCATGCGTGCTCAATCACGTCTGACTCTTTGCAACCCCATGGAATCCAGGCTCCTCTATGCATGGAATTTCCCAGGTAAGAATACTGAAATGGGTTGCCAATTCCTCCTCCAGGGGATCTTCCCAACCCAGGGATTGAACCCCAGTCTCCCGCAGCTCCTCCACTGCAGGCAGATTCATTACAACCGAGCCACCTGGGAAGCCCAAAGCAATGAATACTTTCTTAGAATAAGGATGTCTCATATGGTTTGAGGGGCAGAGTTAAACTATAAAACGTGCCCATTGAGTATCTGAAATCCACATTCCTGGGGACAGGGATAGAGTCTGATGATACCTCTCTCCCCCATCCCATAGCCCGGAACCCATGGGAGGCACACAGCAGAGCCCCAGTATGCTAACCCATGGGTAAGTGGAGTCAGTGGGTTTAAATGGCCCAAAAGATCAAGACTGGAGACAAAGACAAATTCTCTGAAAGAGCGAATCTCCTCAAGTTGTAGAAAGCAGAGAGAGACGGAAGGAGATGACCATGTGCTAAGGAGCTGCATGATTCAGATACTTTCTACAAAGGGTCCCATTTCATCTTCCTAATCAACCTTCGAGACGGGCCTCATTACCTGCCACGGTTCATGGATGAGGACAGAGCGGTGCAGACAGGGCCTCGTGGAGTGGCGGGAATGCGCCTCGTCCCAGGTCTGCGGACTCAGAACTTCTCTGTCCACAGAGTTCATAAAAGCAGCAAACCCGGCTGGAGTATGACTACGCATGCCAGACACCACTCCGGGCACTGTGGGAGGTTTATCAAAGTTCAGCTTCTCAATGACCATATATGATCAATAGATTCTTCTCCCCATTTTCCAGTAGAAAAAGTGCAGCACAGAGCAGTTAAGACATTTGCCTTGGGTCACACAGCCCCGAGCCTCCCTCCACTGCACCTCACCATCCAGACACCTGCTTTGTGCTTGCGGCTCATATAAACACCGCCAAGCCCCCTCCAGGGCTCTGAGCAGAAGGCAGGACCCAGATATGCTGTTCTGGCCTCCCCGAAGGCCTTGTCCTCTTGCCTGGACTTCCAGGACAGTGAGAACCCTCCTCAGAATGAGTCTGCTGTGGAGCAGAGGCACCAAGGGAGGGACTTACTGGTGGACCAGAAGCTAAGACTCCAAGCTCCCAATGCAGGGGGCCCGGGTTCAATCCCTGGTTAGGAAACTAGGTCCCATATGCTACAGCTAAAGATCCTGCAAGCCCCAACGAAGATGGGAGACCTGGCACAGTCAAACAAATAAATGTTGGGTTTCGTTTATTTATTTATTTTTTAAAAAGACAGGGAGGGCCCTGCACATGGTGGATTACCACCCACAAGCTCCCTCCCAACTGTAGAAATCCTCTCTCGCCCCTTCTCCATTCTGAAAACACTCAGGTTTCCTAGGAATTTTGATACAACTGCCATAAGCCATAATGTCCATTAGGTGAACATTACCCTTTTTGATTATCTTGCTTCTAAAACAAATGGACAACTCTCCTTATAGGAGCTAAAAGAATATGCTTCTTGCCTCTCAGACCTGCCAAATTGGACCCCTGCTTGTGTTCAGAGATGCTTCCTAAGAGGTCACATTTAGCAGGAGTTCTCTGATGCCTTTCTAATTCCCTGTGATAATTCAACACAGAACCGCAAGTACTCCTTGCAGGCCTACGTGCCCAGCACTCTGCCCAGACCAGGCAGAGAAGACATGGCTGGGTCCCAGGCAGGCCCAGGAGGGGTGTCATCTGCACAGGTCTCCCCACAAAACATCGCAGTCCCAGATGTAGTTCTTACCCTTGGCTTCCGAGAGCAGGGGAGGCCAGAGCTCAACCCTGCCGGCGGGGCGCTCTGTGTGCTCACCGCCTGGTGCCACCACCCTGCGTGTCTTGGGCAAGATTCTTGTCTAGAGGAGGCACAGTCTCTTTTATATCCTCATAACGTATATCAAGGGCCCACTAAATTTTAACAAAAAATCAGCCAAGAAGTAAATCCGAACTGAACTGCAAACTCCACTGTGCTATCACAGTGGACTCACCATCCAGATATGAAAAAGTTGCATTTACAACTGACAGTGGAAATAATCTACCCTGTAACCAAAAAAAAAAAAAGTATGCCACACTAGTAAGGCTATTGTGTAAAAAATGAGATCTATAAAAACAGTGCTAAACAGACCAGTGACAACATTTCTTCATATGATATGAGAAAACCGTCAGTTTTGCATAAGAAATTGCCCACAAAGAGGTTGTTAGATATTCTGCTGTGTTTTTCCATATGTCCTTTTCACTAAATGGAGTGAAGCATCCCAGGTCTAAGACCAGCAGCCCACAGCCTGCCCTGCAGCTGAGCCAGTGAGAACCAGGGCTGGCAGAGCTCTGCTCCAGAAACTCTGAAGTCACCTAGCGCGCCCTCCCCAGGGTCATCAGTGCCTGCCAGCATCCCATTCCCTGGGGCTGAAGTGCAATTCATCCCACAGTCCATGCCCCTGAGGGACACCACCACACAATTCCAAGGTATCAGAGCACCAGCCACACACCTGGACCCCCAGGTCACCTTGTCTTCCTGGCCAGGAGTTCCAGAGCACAGGACCTTTCCTCCTTCTCTTCAAGCGTTCACTTGACTCAGTTATGGAAAAGGACCTTCCACAAGGCATCTATGTTAGTTTCCTGTAGCTGCTATATTAATGACCACAAATTGGTGGGCTTAAAACAAGATTAAATCTAGCCTGTCGCAGTTCTAGAGGCCAGAAAGCCAAGATCAAGGGATCAGCAGGACTGCGCCCCCTCTGCAGGCTCCAGGGAGTCCGTCCCTCACCTCCTCCAGCTTCTGGAGGCTGCCGGCATCCCTTGGCTTGTGGCAGAATCACCCTAACCTCAGCCTCCATCTCCACACTGTGTCCTGCTCATCTGTCTTGCTTGACTCTTCCCCTGCCCCTCTAATTAAGACACGCGTGGTTGTATTTAGGGTCCACCCAGATAATCCAGAATAATCTCCCTATATAGAAGTCCTTAACCGCATCTGAAAAGACTCTTTTTCACCTCACACCTGTCAGAATGGCTGTAATCAAAAAGAAGAGAAAAGGGACTTCCCTGATGGTCCAGAGGTTAAGAACCCAAGTGCAGGGGCAGAGGTTCGATCCTTGACTGAGATCTAAGATCTCACATGCCTTGCAGCCAAATAAACAAAACATAAAACAGAAGCAATATTATAGAAAATTCAATAAAGACTTTAAAAAGGGTCCACATCAAAAAAAAAAAAATTCTTTAAAGCAAAGAGATAACAAATGCTGGTGAGGATGTGGAGAAAAGATAACAAATGCTTGTGCACTGTTGGTGGGAATGTAAATTGATGTAGCCACTATGGAGAAAAGTATGGAGTGTCCTCAAAAAACTATAAAGGGAACTACCTTAGGATCAAGCGATCCCACTTCAAAAAAAAAAAACAAGTTGCTGTTCCAAAGAAACATCTGCACTCCCACAATTCATTGCAGCATTATTTACAACAGGCAAGACATGGAAACAGCCCAAGTGACCGTTGACAGATGAATGGATAAAGAAAAAGTGGTGTATATATACAAGGGAATACTGTTCAGCCATGAAAAAAGAAAATTTTGCTATTTGTACCAACATGAATAGACCACTAAGTGAAGTACTGTATGGTCTCACACATGTAAAATTTTAAAACACCAAACTCAGAGAAATAGAGAACAGATTAGTAGTTACCAGAGGTAAGGGAAGGGGGAAATGGGTAAAGGTGATCAAAACATGCAAACTTCCAGTTAAAAGATGAGTAAACTCTGAGGATGTAATATGCAGCATGGTGACTATAGCTGACAACACTGTATTATATATCTGAAAAGTGCTAAGAGAGTAGGCAGTAAAAGTTGTTTTCATAGGGGGAAAAAAATTCTTGTAACTTTGTGAGGGGATGGATGTTAACTAAAGTTATAGTAATCATTTCACAATATATACACATATCAAATCTCTACGTTTTATACCTTAAACTTATACAAATGCTATATGTCAATTATCTCTCAATGAAACTAGTGGGGAAAGGTTTTTTTTTTTTTTGGTAAGGTTGAGCCTGCACTTGGAACCAGCCCATTCTGAATCCCTCCCCAGCCCAGAGGAGTGTATGAAACCCTTCAAGTTCATCTTGCAGAAAGACCTCACCCATCAGCCCCGTTTAGGACTGGCTCCTACATGTGTGTGTTGGATTGGAAGTGGTGAGGGGGGAGGTGTCCTAGTATAGCCACAAAACCAATTTCAATCTCTTTTAATTAACCAAATCCGAGTACATTGTTAATAGTGGTCAAATGGATTTTTGTCTTCCACCTTACAGGAGTGGGTATTTAAAATTGACTCCCGGCCCTCCCCTCCCAAGAAGCCCCTTGGATGTCCCCAAGCCCTGGACCTGGCATTCCAGCCCCACAATCCACACCCTCAGAGCCTTCCTGTTCCCTTGGCCCACCACCCACTCCCTTTCAGCCAGCAGTGACTACCCAGCCAGCCATAATTGCTAAAGGAGAGGAGCCGCTTGTTTGCCGCCTCATCCGGGAATGATTAAAGGTAGAAGTTTTTCAGACATTAGTGACAGAAAGAGTATAGTTAAAGCTGCTTTAGAAAGGGAGAGGCGTATAAAGAGATGGTGCTCAAAGCACTATTAAAAGCATCATGCTTGTTAAGACCAGTAAAAAGGCAGGGAATCGGCCAGGGAAAGGCAGCTTCCTCTCCAATTACCATGAGGGGCACACACCTCGAAGGTCTCTTTGAATTGCGGCCGCCAGCCCCTGCCCCCTCCCCTCCCCCGCCGCCCCCTCCACCGGGCCATTCAGCGGTACATTAGGGAGGAGGGTGACGGTGCTCCCGCAAGTTCACTTCTCGCTTGTTACAGGCGACCCATTTAGAGCTGAATGACTATGTTCGGAGACAGCTCTAAATGACACCCTCCTCCTCTTCACGAAGCCACTTGGTTTTGTCTTTTTTTTTTTTTTTTTTGCCTGTATCCTGGAGAAATAATTGATAAACCGAATGGCTGTCCACCTTAAAGCGGGCGCCTCCCTGCCACCTGGTTAAAATTCCTCCTCCTCTCCCCACCTCCCTACATCCATTTTGCTCCTGCACTGTTTAAACAATACTTCATCAAATGCAGCCTGGAGCAAATAAGAAAGCTCAGTAGAGTAAATAAAAAGTAAAAAAAAAAATCACCGGCTGGAGGGTAAGTACTTTTATTCCTGTACTTTCATTGCCTGGGGAATTATTATTCCACTGCCCGATCTGGGAGGGAGGGAGGCCGGGGAGGACTGTGTTATTCACAAAATGGATTGCCTCTCTCCCTTTTCACTCCTCTGGCTCTCGAGAGCCCACTGATTACAACCAAGTGTGGCCATCTATTCCGTCTTATTGACAAAGGTCCTTAATTACCGCGGCAGCAGTAATACCTGCTATTAAATTCTGCTAAACAGAGGCCGCAAATTAGCTGTGGATCTCGGGCACCTTTTGTGTGTGATTACGGGGAGGGAGGCGGGATAACTGACCCCAGCCAGAGCAGCGGGGAAACCTTTGTTTATCACCTGCGGTGGGGGCCAAAATGTGAAATTAAAAGCTCTCCATCAGCTGAAGGCCTTTGGAAGGCCCAAGGGAAGAAGAAAAGAAAAAAAAATGCAACAGGCCAAGCAAACTGTGCTTACCGGTATTTATAAGCATTTTGCTCAACCACAATTTACACTGACAGTTGATTAACCGAAAGCTCTGCTAATTCTGTAGGTAACTAATGCAAAGTCCAAAATGGCAAAAATTTAGGCCACGTTTTCAGGTATATTCTATATTTCATGGAGGCCTTTAACCTGCGTTTAAGAGCCTGTTTAATGCAATTGCGGACCATAAACACCTGTCACTTATATTCTGAACTTTTCACATCACTCCTTCCGGAGACCCTGGATTAATGAAAACCATTCCAAACATGGTAGCTCTCATCGGCAGCCACCTGATTTATAAATTCAGTCCTGACGCCTGCTTGGTGTTTCATTGAAGGCAATTATTTGGGGGGAAATTTCATTTAAATATATTCAGTTTTCTTTTCCATTAAGGTAGAGGTAGGTGAGTTGCCCTGAGCTTGCAGCGAACAATGAGTGGTCAGAATGCAATAACTTAACACAAAATGCTTAACATCAAGATAATTAAATTTCATTAAGGTTTTAATCACTCCGAATGGAGGCTATTAAAATTCATGGGGTTCCTGGCACACGACAGACAATGGGCCCTGAGCCCAGAACAAGCCTGGGAAGGCCACTTCTAGCCTCATCCAGGAAACAAGTAACTGGGGGCAGCGAGCTTTTCCTCCAACTACCCATAGGCAGTAACCAGTTCTTAGACAGAATCTGGGGGTCCCCTCAAGACAGAGTGCCCCCAGCCCAGCCAAGTACTGAACTGACTCTAACTCCCCACTAGCCCTCCAGGCCTCCTGTTGGTGCCCAGTACAAAACTCTGCCCCTTCCACTCATGAAACACAGAAATCCTTAGATGGATGTCTTTGGGCCCCATACACAGGTGAGGCGAAACTGGGGCACCTTCTTGTTCAAGTCTGGACTCAAACACCTCTTCCTCTGGGAAGTCTTGCCTGATTCTGCACAAACTAAGGTGCTCTCACTGCCAGCATGGAGGCAAGAGGGCTCCTCTGAAGTCATTATCTTATTACACAGTAATTATTTGTATGACATTCTTTCTGTAACTCACCAGGTCCCATGGAGCAAGAGACAGTGTCTTTCTTCTATTTGGGTTTCTAGGCTCTAGTAATTTTAGGTGTTTGGTAATGATGGCTATAAGGAAAGGGGAACAGAGGATGGACAGACAGATGGATGGATGGATGGATGGATGGATGGATGGATGGATGGATGGATGGATGCACAAGTGGATAGATGGATGAATGGACAGTTAGATGAATGTTTAGATGGATGGATGGATAGATAAATTGATGGAAGGATAGATGGGTGTTTGGATGGATAGATAAATGGCTGAATAGATGGATAGATAGACAAATGAATGGGCAGCTAGACTGTTTGGTACCAAAGACCTAAGATCACCATGAAGAAAAGCCCAGGCTCCTTGACTTCATTCCTAATAAATACAACTGTCTCTTTTGCGCACATAACTCTGCTCAGTCTCTTTCCTTAGACTGAGGTAATCTCATTGCCCTGCTTATTCATACCTGGTCCTTGGGTCCTTTCCAGAAGCTCCCATAGATTGCTTTTTTCATCATGGTCATGGATTTTCTCACTGCTTCACATACTCATTGATTCATCCATCGACTTCCTCAACATCTTCTCTGATAGGGACAGTTCCTCTTATGGAGTATTGAAAAGTTCCAGTCTCTGCCGTCCGATACTTCATCTAGGAAACTGGTCTAACCCTCACGGCACAGCAGGCCAGAGTGAGGGCAATAAACTGACTAGTAACAGAATGAAACCTGCCCCCTTGCTCACACATTAGGATGGGGCCCCACCAGATGCTCTGGTCCAATATCCTTCAGGCAAAATGGTACCTAACTGAAAACATCTGTTTGAATCTATACTTTCATCTCACCAATTAAAATCCTCTCTTACCGGGCAAGATGCATCTTCCGACATGGATCCCAAGCAAAAATTGGAGAAGGTTTACAATTCTAACATTGCAAGTGCTCAGAAAGAGAAATATGGATGGCACACTCTGGGAGGCAGAGCAGCAAGTCCAGAGGGTAGGCAGGAATTTGGTGGGCAGAGTTGAGAAGTCCAGTCCCAGCAGAGGGCCACAGCAAGCTAGAAGAGCCACACAAGTGTGTACACAGGAGAGGCAAAGCCACAGAGCCATCACAGGGGCTCCAAAGCCTGTGACCAGGACTCCTGGGACAGCTGTCCTTGTTCAGCCCTTGGTCCCTTGTGATCCCACGTGTCAAGGATAATTTGCATGGCGTCTGATGGGGAGGAGGTCACAGGCCCATGGAGTAGCTACTACAAGCCAAGCCTGGAAGAAACGAAAGAACTTGGGGCATCTGGGGCTGCCAACTAGGGGTTGGGGGAGGAGAATTCCATCAAGTTTCATTCAAGAGCCTGGAGTACCAGGCCTGGACCCTGGACTTGACTCTGCAGGGGACTCATTAAAGGATTTTTAGCAGAGAAATTATATGATCAGGTCTTTGTTTAGAAAACTCTGTTCATCGAGCATGTAGCAAGTATCAGTTCAGCTTAGTTCAGTCAGTCACTCAGTCGTGTCCAACTCTGCAACCCCATGGACTGCAGCACACCAGGCTTCCCTGTCCATCACCAACTACTGGAGCCTGCTCAAACTCATGTCCATCAAGTCGGTGATGCCATCCAACCATCTCCTTCTCTGTCATCCCCTTCTCCTCCCGCCTTCAATCTTTCCTATCATCAGGGTCTTTTCCAAGGACTCAGTTCTTTGCACCAGGGGGCCAAAATATTGGAGTTTCAACTTCAGCATCAATCCTTCCAATGAATATTCAGGACTGATTTCCTTTAGGATGGACTGGTTAGATCTCCTTGCAAGTATGAGCGAAATCAAAGGAAAGAAGACCAGTTAGGAGTTATGCAGACTAGAGATGATTTCCAAAAACTCTTCTTCAAAACAGAGGATTAAAAGTTCCATACCTAACAGAACACATACTAGCAGGCTGGGGGCCCAATGGGTAACACCAAAACCTATTCTTTGTTTATAAAAGGAATCATCTGTGAGCCACCACTCTTGTTAATGTACAAGGTTCATCACCATACAAGCTGAGCCTATCTTGCACCATGGCAAACCTTAGCACACTGTATTCCATTCTCCACCATCTGGGCTAATTCCAATCTAATGTGATTTTCAACATAAAACCACAGGCAACAGACCCCAGCATTTAGAAATATCTGGAGCTGCAGAAGAGAAACCAAAGACCTACCCCTTTGAAAGGGGAAAGGTCAGCTCTAGGTCCTTTCACAAATTATCAGAAGGCACTGATTATGTTGCCAGTAGGGCAACTAGGAATTTGAAAGGAAATTAAACAGTATTGACTAAAAGATTTTCCTAATTATCCCATTAGGGATAATCCTGGTTTCTTTTCTCTTCATGATCTATTCCTCCCAGAAGCCTACTTGGTACAGTATGTTTTGTGGTGGGTTTGGACTCTGAACTTTGGAATGAGGCCAAAAGGATAATTTAGTGATTTTTTTTTCTCTGATCAGGCCTACACAACAAAAATGTATAACCCATGGCCCAGTATCCTCACATCTGAGACAGAGACAACAACTTTGTATAACACATATACCCCGTTTGGGGTAATATTTACAAACTCAATTTGCTTACAGATAAAAGTTCAGTTTCAACACACTAAAAGAAGTCTACTCATAAAGGATACTTCTGCACAGCAAATAATAACTTCACTCCCAATTTCCATTTTACCTCCCTGCTTTGGAATAACTTTTATAAAAATCTGTACTGAGTTTCCTCCAGCAACATGAAGACCTAAGATTCAGAAGAACTCGCTCCCCTCATTATATACAGAAATGTGTACATAAAATGTAACCAGAAAATGCAACACACAGATGGACTGTAAAAAAAGAAAGGGAAATATTCACGTATAAGAATCAAAGAGGCCCTTCAAAACCACAGCTGTCTTGCAGTCACTAAGTTCTGTCTAACTCTGTGTGACCCCATGGACACGCCAGGCTCCTCTGTTCTCCACTATCTCCCAGAGTTTGCTAAAATTCATGCCCATTGAGTCAGTGATGCTATCTAACCATCTCATCCTCTGTTGCCCCCTTCTCCTCCTGCCCTCATCTTTCCCAGCATCAGGGACTTTTCCAGTGAGTCGGCTCTTCACATCAGGTGGCCAAAGTACTGGAGCTTCAGCTTCAGCTTCTGTCCTCCCAGTGAATATTCAGGGTTGATTTCCTTTAGAATTCACTGGTTTAATCTCTTTGCAGTCCAAGGGACTCTCAAGAGTCTTCTCTAGCACCACATTTCAAAAGCATCAATTTCTCAGCACTCAGCCTTCTTTATGGTCCAGCTCTCACATCCATACATGACTACTGGAAAAACCATAGCTTTGACTATATGGACCTTTGTTGGAAAAGTGATGTCTCTGTTTTTAATACGCTTTCTAGGTTTGTCACTTTTCCTTCCAAGGAACAAGCATCTCTTAACTTCATGGTTGCAGTCACGATCCACAGTGATTCTGGAGCCCAAGAAAATAAAGTCTGTCACTGCATCTACTTTTTCCTCTTTTGTTTGCATGAAGTGATGGGACCAAATGCCATGATCTTAGTTTTTTGAATGTTGAGTTTCAAGCCAGTTTTTTCACTCTCCTGTTTTCACCCTCATCAAGAGGCTCTTTAGTTCTTCTTTACTCTCTGCCATTAGAGTGGTATCAGCTGCATATCTGAGGTTGTTGACATTTCTCCCAGCAATCTTGATTCCAGATTGTGATGCATCCAGCCCGGCATTTCAGATGATATACTCTGCATATAAGTTAAATAAGCAGGGTGACAATATACAGCCTTGTACTCCCTTCCCAATTTTGAACCAGTTAGTTGTTCCATGTAACATTCTAACTGTTACATCTTTTTCCAAATACAAGTTTCTCAGGAGATAGGTAAGGTGGTCTGGTATTCCCATCTCTTTAAGAATTTTCCACAGTTCGTCATGATCCACACAGTCAAAGGCTTTCACATAGTCAATGAAGCAGAAGTAGACATTTTTCTGAAACTCCCTTGCTTTTTCCATGGTCCAACAAAGGTTGGTAATTTGATCTCTGGTTCTTCTGCCTTTCCTAAAGCCAGTTTGTATATCTGAAAGTTCTCAGTTCACACACTGCTGAAGCCTAGCTTGAAGGATTTTGAGTATAGCCTTGCTAGTACGTGAAATGAGTGCAATTGTGCAGTAGTTTTATCATTCTTTGGCATTATCCTTCTTTGAGATTGGAATGAAGACTGACCTTTTCCAGTCCTGTGGCCACTGTTGAGTTTTCCAAATTTGTTGACATATTGAGTGCAGCACTTCAACAGCATCATCTTTTAGGATTTGAAATAGGTCAACTGAAATTCCATCACCTTCACTAGCTTTGTTCATAGTAATGCTTTCTAAGGCCCACTTGACTTCATACTCCAGGATGTCTGGCTCTAGGTGAGTGACAACACCATCGTGATTATCTGGGTCATTAAGACCATTCTTGTATAGTTCTTCTGTGTATTCTTGCCACCTCTTCTTAATCTCTTCTGCTTCTGTTGGATCCTTGCTGTTTTTGTCCTTTATTGGGCCCATCTTTGCATGAAATGTTCCCTTGGTATTTCCAGTTTTCTTAAAGAGATCTCTAGTCTTTCCCATTCTATTGTTTTCCTCTATTTTTTTGCATCGTTCACTTAAGAAAGCTTTCTTTTCTTTTTTTTTAAGAAAGCTTTCTTATCTCTTCTGGCTATTCTCTGGAACTCTGCATTCAGTTGAGTATATCTTTCCCTTTCTCCCTTGCCTTTTGTTTCTCTTCTTCCCTCAGCAAATTATAAAACCTCCTGAGACAACCACTTTGCCTTCTTGCATTTCTTTTTTTTTGGAATGGTCTTGGTCATTGCCTCCTGTACAATGTTACAAACCTCTGTCCATAGTTATTCAGGCACTCTATCTACCAGATCTAATCCCTTGAGTCTATTTGTCATCTCCACTGTATAATCATAAGGGATTTGATTTAGGTCATAACTGAAAGGCCTAGTGGTTTTCCCTACTTTCTTCAACTGAAGTCTGAATTTGGCAATAAGGAGTTCGCGATCTGAGCCACAGTCAGCTCCAGGTCTTGTTTTTACTGACTGTAATAGAGCTTCTCCATCTTTGGCTGCAAAGAATATAGTCAATCTGATTTTTTTATTGTCCAAATACCATTTGGTGATGTCCATGTGTAGAGTCGTCTCTTGTGTTGTTGGGAAAGGGTATTTGATGTGATCAGTGTGTTCTCTTGACAAAACTCTTAGCCTTTGCCCTGCTTCATTTTGTACTTAAAGGTCAAACTTGCCTGTTACTCCAGGTATCTCTTGACTTCCTACTTTGCATTCCAATCCCCTATGATGAAAAGGACATCTGTTTTGGGTGTTAGTTCTAGAAGGTCTTATAGGACTTCATAGAAGAGTTTAACTTCAGCTTCTTAAGTTCAGGTTGGGGCATAGACTTGGATTGCTGTGATGTTGAATGGTTTACCTTGGAAATGAACCAAGATCATCTTGTCATTTTTGAGATTACACCCAAGTACTGCATTTTGGACTCTTTTGTTGACTATGAGAGCTACTCCATTTCTTCTAAAGGATTCTTGCCCACATTAGTAGATATAATGGTCATCTGAATTAAATTTGCCCATTCCCATCCATTTTAGTTCCCTGATTCCTAAAATGTCGATATTCAATCTTGCAGTCTCCTGCTTGACCACGTCTAATTTACCTTGATTTGTGGACCTAACATTTCTATGCAATATTGTTCTTTAAAGCATCAGACTTTACTTTCACCACCAGACACAGCCACAACTGAGCATCGTTTCCACCTTGGCCCAACCACTTCATTCTTCCTGAAGCTATTAGTGACTGCCCTCTGCTCTTCACCAGTAGTGTATTGGACACGTTCTGACCTGGGGGGCTCATCTTCTGGTGTCATACCTTTTTGCCTTTTCATATTGTCCATGGGGTTCTTATAGCAAGAATACTGGGTTGCCATTTCCTCCTCCAGTGGATCATGTTGGGTCTGAATTCTTGACTTAGACCCGTCGTCAGTCTTGGCCCTGCACAGCTTCACTGAGCTACACAAGCCCCTTTTTCACGACAAGGCTATGACCCATGAAGAGTGAGTGGTGTGATACTGTGATTTATAATAAGAAGTACATATTGTCTCCTCCTTATTCCTAGTACAGAGTTCCTAAAGGCCTTGGAATTTCCTAAGTGAAAGGAATTATAAAGGTGAAAGGAGTATCTTTTGTTATTCTTAACAAACTTCTTTCAACCGTACCTGAGCTTATATTAGTGGGGTGTTTTTTAAAAGTCCCCCAGATAACCACAGGATAGTGGTTTGTCACCAGAGGAACCAGCTATGTGATTTGGGGTTGGGACTTTCAGCTTCACCCCAACAATGGCCAATCGTGCCTACATAATGAAACTGCCCCTTAAAATCCCTAAAGTCCAGGATTTGGTGACTTTCTTGCTTGGCAAACACATGGAGGTACTGGGGGTGGGTGGCATGCCTGCCTCAAAAGGTCATGGAAGTGAACACTCCTTCCCCCGTACTCTGCACTGTGCATCTCTTTTTACCTGACTGTTTCTGAATTACATCCTTTATGATCAACAGACAAACACAAATGTTTCCCTGAGTTCCAGAAGCCATTCTAGTCAACACTGAACATGAGGAAGGGTGGTGGGAACCTCCAGACTCCAGTTTATAGCCAATCAGAGGCACAGGTGACAAGCTGGACTGGCAGACGGTGTCTGCAGTGGGAGAAGGGAGGGGCAGGCTTGTGGGCCTGGGAGAACTAATGCCATCTCCAGGTAGATAGTGTCAGAATCGAATTAAATTGCAGGACACTCAGACAGTATCCACAGAGAACTGGAGAACTGTTTGGTGTGGGAAAATGCACACACTTGCTGTCCAGAAGTGAACGATTGAGGGCAGAGTCATGAGTACAACAGGGAAAAGGAGACTTTTCCCCTTCAGATAGGAAATGTATGAGTCTGGGACACCTTGTTGTTTCAGAAATAAAAGAAGTGGCAAAGGACTACTGGAGCTGTGTCAGAGGACACAAGCACTAACTTGAGGAGTTATTAAAAAAAAAAAGTTGGCTTTAGGAAAAAATAAAAACCAAACACTTCATTGGTCACTTTTGTGGGATACTGATACATTAAATCATTATTCTGAAAATTGGTACATAAACAGAAAATACTAGAAAATCATCATTGTGCAACATATAAAACATAGACATATCTCCAAGAGAGTACAAATTTAGTTCCAAAATACCACTATAAAGCAAATATTGCAATAAAGTGAGTTATTGCATGAATTTTTTGGTTTACCACTACAAGTAAAAGTTATGTTTACACTATACTGTAGTCTACTAAATGTGCAACAGTATTAGCTCTAAACAATGTACATACTTTAAATTCAAAAAAAATGAAAATCGTGACATCAAAGATCACAGATCACCATAACAAATATAATAATATTGAAAAAGTTGAAAATATTCTGAGAATTACCAAAATGTGACACAGAGACACAGAGTGACCAGATACTGCCTGGAAAGTGGTACTGGTGGACCTGCTCAGTGCAGGACTTCCAAAAACTTCAATTTGTAAATTTGCAGCATCTGAAAAGTGCAACGAAGTGAAACACAATAAAGCGAGGTATGACCATAATGGATCCAGACAAATATCATCAGTGAACCAAAAACGCATTAGGTGAGGTCACCCATGTTCACTGCGGCAGTACTCACAACAGCCAAACGCAAGCCAAGTGTCCATAAATAGATGAATGGATAGGCAGAATGTGTTCCATCTGTACAATGGAATAGTATTCAGCCACATAAAGGAAGGAAATGCTGACACATGCTACAACACAGGTGAACCTTGAGGACATTATGCTAAGGGAAATAAGCCAGTCACTTATAGGAGGTACCTAGAAGAGGGAAATTCATAGAGACAGAAAGGAGAATGCTGGCTGTCAGGAGCCAGTGGTGGGGGGTGAGGGGGGAGTGAGACATGGGAGGTTACTGTTTAATGAGTACATAGTTCCAGTTTCAAATGATGAAAAGTTTCTGAAAACAGATACTGGTGATGGTTATACAACATTGTAGATCTGCTTAATGCCACAAAGCTACTAAAAACACTTAAGGGACTTTCCTGGTAGTCCAGTGATTAAGACTCTGTCCTTCCACTGCAGGGGACATGGGTTCAATTCGTGGTCAGGGAACTAAGATTCTAATTGCTGCGCAGCACAGCCAAAAGTAAAGTAAAAATAAAGATAGTGAAAAGTCAAGGTGGGATGTTAAACGGTTAAAATGACAGGTTTTATGTGTATTTTATAATTTTTTTTTAAAGTTTTACATGAAAAGCTTTCTGGAAAACTTGATGGTGAGAGATTTAGCTGTTACCATATGAACTCTGATCAGTCTTGGTATCAATAAAACCATGGGATACCAGCTACCTCTGTGTCTCTTGAGGTGATGCAATCAGTACACAGCAACATCTCTGAAGTGTTATCACACAAGAAGTCCTGAATTTCAAATAGTCACTGAGTTTAAACACAAGTTTAAAATACTTCAGAGGATAAAAGATCAAATTATAGGACACCTAGCAAAAGCAACTAGCAAAGTCCAGGCCACAGGGCATTTTACCTTTTCTTCAAAATGTCAGTGTGACATGCAAACTTTATTTGGCCACTTATTTAAAAAAAAAACTTTGGTAAAAGGAGATTTTTTGAGGCAACTAGGTCAGTCTAGTCAAAGCTATGGTTTTTCCAGCCATCATGTATGGATATGAGAGTTGGACCACAAAGAAAGCTAAGGGCCAAAGAATTGATGCTTTTGAACTGTGGTGTTGGGACTTGAGAGCCCCTTGGACTGCAAGGAGATTCAACCAGTCCATCCTAAAGGAGATCAGTTCTGAGTATTCACTGGAAAGGCTGATGCTGAAGCTGAAACTCCAATACTTTGGCCACCTGATGCAAAGAACTGACTCATTGGGAAAGACCCTGATTCTGGGAAAGATTGAAGGCAGGAGGAGAAGGGGATAACAGAGGATGAGGTGCTTGGATGGCATCATCGACTCGATGGACATGAGTTTGAGCAGGCTCCAGGAGTTGGTGATGGACAGGGAAGCCTGGCGTGCTACAGTCCATAGCATTGCAAACAGTTGGACACGACTGAGTGACAGAACTGAACTGAGGGAAATTTAAGTATGGAAGGGATAGGTGATCATATTAAAAAATTATTGCTAATTTTGTTTGCTGATAATGGCACAGTGATTATATTAAGAAGGGAAAAGCTTTTGTCAGCCAAAGTATTTCTAAGTGGTAAAACATGATATCTGGGATTTGCTATAAAATATTCCATATGTCCTCAAGGACTATATATATATATATATATACATATATATATATATATATATTGGGGTCACATCATGCAGCTCGTAGGATCTTAGTTCTCTGACTAAGGACTGAACCCGAGGCCTTAGCAATGAAAGTGCTGAGTCCTGGACTGCCAGGAAGCTCCCTTATTCACCCACCCTCAATTTGCTTCCCTGCTCATGCTTAATGTTAAGAGAAAAAATTTACAGAAGGGCTGGCAACTTATTTCCCTATACTCACTGGTCCATCCCATGAATTAAGACCAAGTCTTGGCAAATGTGCTGAGTGAGGAAGAACAATTACCAAGTTCATGACTCCAGGTTCTGTTTACCCTGATACTGTCCAGGATAATCATTTATTTCCTGCTGCCTTCTAAGTTTTATTAAGCTGTTCAGAAAAGTTTCAGCTATGCTTTATGACTGCGTGAACTGCCCGTGTATCCATTTCACAACTTGATTCATTCTGATTAAATTGTTCGACTGTTAATGAGTTTTAGATTGCAATATGGAGAGGCAAACAATTCAGAACATTAAGGCAGTAAAATATCTTAATATTTCACAAGTTCTCACTGAAAACATAAAACAAAAGGCTCATTCCTGGAAGGAGAGACTGTAATAATTACCCTCTGTAAAAATAAATGTGCTTGGCTCCCTATATATTATCCGGGCATCTGTGTAGACACACTCGCATGTAGGGAGCCAGATGGTACATGGTAATCTCATAAATATCCATAGGAATTCTGAGATTTTCAAGCCAATTGCAACAGACGAGATAACCATTTTGAAATATTATTTCAAAGAATTTCTGGGGCTAGGCAAAAAATTGATTCCTACTCGGCTTACTTCAGTCTAATGAGTTTTGCAATCTGGAGGCAATGGTGCAGGTGAGGTGCTGAAGGGTCTCCAGTACAGAGGGCTTCGGAGACGGATGGGAATTATGAATCAGGTGACCAAATACTGCTCTTCCACAGTTCAGGACTCCTCCTTCTCCCCACTCCCACCTCCTGTGGGTTCCTGGCCCACCATCTGCTTCTGCTGTCATGCAGTTTGTTTTGACGGAAACTGAGTAAAGATGCATGAATGCACTGGCTCTCCCACCTTTGAACATTTTTCCTGGGAACTGCCCCCTTCTGGTGACTCCCTTGGGAAAATTAAAGTACAGCAGGTAGAGGCTACCAAAGTACTGAGGGTGGTGAGGCCTTGCACTGGTGCTTAAGCTCCCGAAAATGCAATCGTCTCATTTGTAAAATGGGAATTAAAACACATTATCAGCCTCAAGGCAAAAAGCTCAAATGGATGTCTTCCGTTCCTTCCAGCCCAAAAGCCATGCCTGTAATATACACAAGGCTTCATTCCAAACCAACTTTTCAGTTGAGCAGCTCTTCAAACTCAGGAAGAGAAGAGGAATTTGCATTTAGCCATGAAGAGTCAAAAGATTCTTAGCACACATTTCTTAAGGGAAGGACATTTAGGAACCTGGATAAGCTTATGCTATATAATCTCAGAGTATAAGAAACAGCAGGGCATCTCTGAGGTCAGCAGGGCATCTCTGAGGATGACAGGGCCAATGATGCCATTTTGCAGATGAGAAAACTGAGGCCAGAGAAAGCAAATGAGTCGCCTGCATCTGAGACTGGCCAAAACAGATGTGCAGTTAAAGAACAGCTGTTGAGAGATGGAGCTCATAGCCAGAAGCTCAGTGTTCCAGCTTCATCGGGTCCCCACTGATCAGGTGGGCATTGTTAAGAGCATTTTACAAGTGGGAAATATTCATGGATTACTTCCCTTTGGCCACAATCCTAGGACATGGCAGAACCGAGATGAGAACTCAGGCTTTCTGGCCTCAAAGACAGTGCTTCTTCTATTCTGTGTCATCTTTTGGAGGGAAAATTGCACATGAATTTGCGCCAAGGGGAGTGTGAAGTGAAGAGGATGCAGACGGAGGCATCTTGGTGCGTTCAGGTTTGTTTCTAAAACCACCGTTATTTGGGGCTGGTGGGACTCTACCTCTGTATTTCCCCTTCTGAAGAATCCCCTATTCCATCCCCAAAGAAAAAGGCCCTAATCGACATGAGTTCTTCAGTTAAATTAATTTAATTAATATAAGCCAATGCTGCTTTAAGAATTTGAAAGGTCTGTAAACTTAAAAAATTGTTTTGAATACAAAGCTTCCTGAAGCAGGAAATGGCAACCCACTCCAGCCCATACAGTCACAAAGAGTTGGACACAACTGAGCACATATGCACACAAAGCCAAAGACATGAATTTGAATGGCCTGGAAGTACCTGAGTTTGCCCAAACCAGATTTGGAAGTGGGGATATATAGCCGTGACAGGTAGAGCAACTATTGGGAGAATTGCCATGGCATCAGTGACCAAAACCCCAAATCTGAATTGGGACCTGAGTCATTGGGGTCTGTCTGCCAGCTTCCTGCTGCAGCAACGTGGTGTCTGCCCACTTTGCCATGTTCTCTGCTGTCTCTCCGTCCGCTGCAGCCTTAAATGTGAGACAACTGTATTTCATCCATCACGAGTCCCCTTCGAGACATATTCATTGTCTCCAGAAAGGACCGCAAATGCTTTCTTAAAATCGTACTAACTACCAAATACCCATAAAGCATAGCATTAAATGTGCGATACCACAATCTCCGGCAGCATCTGCCCTGCCCTGAATTCTCAAACGTTCTTGGCCTTTGAGTTCAACTTCATCTGATCCGTGTTGGCCTACGTCTCATGACCAACCATTCCTAACTACAGAATCCTCCCCCAGCAGCATCCAAGGCAGCAGCCAGGGCACCTTCAGAAACGTCACCGGGACTGGGATTTTAAAGGGACATCTCAGTGAGGAAAACACCAATAACAACAAACCAAGCTAAGGGCTGTGTATCATCACAGATGCCCACTTCATCATAAATAAACAGTAAGATGGAAAAAATAAAATGGTTATGAGAAACATTCCCTTCCTGTCACGTCTGTGTGCTCCTGGAAAATTTTTTTTTTCTTATTCCAGTAAAGTACCAGATATCTCAGTAGCAACATAAACACCATATTATCTGCTAGTTACTATAGCAACTACATTCGTGTAATTTGCTCATGCCTAAATTAAAGCTGCCTAGGGTAGCTTTAACTTACATCTCTCACATATGACTTTTTTGTCCATGTTTTTCATTAGTGAGAATCGTGTCTCTCAGATTGTAGTCAGCATACTGTAACCCTCTGCCTTACTCAGAGCTAACTTTTGCCATGACCTGACTTTGTTTCCCCCATGACTTGTAGGTATTCCTCAAAGAAAGAACATGCACTCTTTTACCCTAATGTTTTAATCTCTCTCTTTTAACTTTTGCTGGAGTATAGTGGTTTTACAATGTCATCATAGTTTCTACTGCATAGCAAAGTAAATCAGCTACACATAAGACACATGTTCCCTCTTTTCTGGATTTCCTTCCCATTTAGGTCACCGCAGAGCAGTGAGCAGACTTCCCTGTGCTATAGAGTAAGTAGGTTCTCATTCGTTATCTGAGAACATGTTCTCTTAATGGTGTATTTATTCCAAGAGGGTGGAGGAGGGGTTATGAAGGAGAAACAACTTTTCCATCCAAAAGGAACAGGAGCATCTACCCAGCAACGAACTTCACTGTTCTTGAAATCATCCATTTTTTCCTAACTCTTCATTCAACACAGTATAAAAGGTATAACCTAAAAAAGGGTGTGATGGAGAGAGGTACTGAGATCCACTCAAGGAAAAGGCACAATAGTGAATCATCTCTTCTCTCGCTTCCTTCCTTCAACCCCACAAAATAAACAAGCTGAGAAGCTCTTCAGGTTTTGTGACTGTAAGCAATATGGTGAATTAATGTTCCTAAATGCTAGCACTGAATACATGAATTCATTGTTCAGAATGTTCTGGATGAGTCAGTAGCTAAGTCCTATTAATTCCATTATATATTCTTATTTGTGTCTGCTCTGGAATAGAGCCAGGAGAGGAACACTGTCATGAAGAAACCCATGAAACATACCTACCTTTGTAAACTAATGCATTTCAAACTAAAGATTGGCTATGCTTCTCTTAACCCAAAATTCTCCGTGGCCCCACCAAGACATGCAACAAGTTTCTCAAAAATCACATCGGCACATCACTCACACAGCTGCTTACAATTCTTCAGGGGACGTTTAACCAAGACACATTCACCTGGGATTAAACCAGGATGGATTCCTTAGAAGAGCCATCAGGATCATTGTCCAACGTAAGAACCCTCAGGACAGTGGGAAAGTCTGTAAATGTCCCTTCGTGGGGCTTTTAAAGGGCTCTGGATTTGGCGGCGGGGAGGCCTGTCTCTAATATCTTCATTACTGCTTCCGATGCATTTCCAGTGTCATTAATTCACATTGGCATTTCATTAAATGGGATTCTCTTTGCAAATACTACTTTATATTCTTTCTTTTTCCCTGTAAATCTTTGAATCTGAACGCATTTTGAGCTGCTTGTTTGCAGCAGTGTGGACCCTTGGAAAAGCAGTCACAAAATGACCGTGTGCCTCTGGTCTGCAGCACGCCTTTCTATTTGCTGGTTTAATCCTCCAGACTTGAGCCATTGCCCATTCGGTCCTCCACATCATCTCAGGTTAATCTGTCAAACATTTCAAACAGCCAAGCCAGTTTCCAATTGCTAAGGACTTTGCCACAAGCACCATGTCTGTTAATAAGATTTTCATTTGGAAAGATGCCAGGGCGTCTATGTTTTCTGTCATATATAAATACTGAGATTTAATAGCTTCAGGTTTTGTTTAATGTTAGCGTCAACTATTTAAAAAAAAACAAAAGGTTCTCAAATGCCTGGCCCGACAGTGAAAGGCCCCACTGACAGCTATTTGCAAGGGTAATGTTGTGGAAAACAACATCCATCTTGGAAACAGTTTCATTAGCCCCATCTAGCTGACCTCTCCACATAATGTTGTCAAATGTGACGGGCATCAGATTATTGGGAATATGGAGATCAATAAATATGCAACACCGGCGCTTAGAATGCTTCTGGCATCGGAGCCATACAAATGCCATCTAACATGGCTTGGAGTCGCTGTCATCTGTCACACCAGCTAGAAAATAGACAAGCTTAAGGGGAAGGCTATCCGTAATGGTAAAATATATGGGTGAAGATGAATTAGACAGGCATTGTATAGTCAGGATTCTGATGCATGAAGGTTCCAGAGGAAAAACACCAGGCACACACTGGAGCAGCAGCCTGCCTTCTTCGGGGAATCGATGCAAATTCTTGCCATATGGTCAAAGGCTGCCCAGTGGTCCTGTTTCTGTGTGTGTGATGTCAGCTGCCAAGGAAGTGACGTCTGCCTTTGGGATGCTTGCTAGAAACTTGGAGCATCTCGAGTCCATTTCTGATACTCTGAGGCAGCCAGATCACCCATCCCCACAAATTCCTGTGTGTGTGAATAGCACAATGTCTTTTCAGTGTGATGGCAACCCAAGGCCAAAGCAAGCCCTGCAATGTCTAAGTACATTCGCCTCAACAGCCTACAACGTTGGGTTGGTTCACAAAAGAACAACCTGGTTGAACTGCTAAAGGAAACTCACCCCAGCTGGTGGTCATCAAATTGCCCACATCATCAGACCTTTGGGAAGTGCTACTGGGGACAACCTTTCCATCAGGCCACCCTCTTCTAAAGATCCCGACCTGCCCAGCCTGCCGGAAGCTGAACCCCACTGCCCACTCTTTGCGCTGATCACTACCTGATGATCCCAGCTGAGGCACTTGCTCTGCCTTCGGTAGTGTTTTCCGAAGTCCCCAGAACAGGCAGCCCTGCTCATAAACCCTCGTACCCCTCCAAAAACTGCTTGGAGCAACTTAAAGAAAGAATCTGTCTGCCAGTGGAGGAGATGCAAGAAATGCAAGTTTGATCCCTGAGCTGGGGGAAGATCCCTTGGATTAGGAAATAGCAACCCACTCCAATATTCTTGCCTGGACAATCCCATGGACAGAGGAGCCTGGCGGGCTACAATCCACGGGGTCTCAAAGAGTCAGACATGACTGAGCGCGGCACAAAAAGAAAAGCTAGCTCTTGAAACATCAAAACACAGAGGATGCGAGCCATACAAAGGCATATACCCAGACACCCCATGCCAGAATAAACACGCTCCTCAGACCCAAGTCATGTCGCTGACCAATGATGACCAGCATGCTTCTGCCCCTCTAGGTTTTAAGAAATGTCATTCATCTCTATGGAAAAGAGAACAAACAAGAGGCATAAAGGTATTTTTGAAGTACACTGTTATGAGGTACTTGGCTAGTAATTTGCAGCCTAGGTACACAACATACCTTTTAGCACGGCTATTTATCTCTCAGGGAGAATGCTACCATACTTACGATAAAGGCTCTGTTGGACCTCTTCATCAATAGCAAACCTTTAAGCACAGCACATCTCATAAATAGGAGTTCCACTAACACAGACTTCAAAAGGATAGAACTTGATAATTCAAAAATAGAGCTATATTAAGTGTTCCAGCAGTCCATCCATAAAAGCCGTCGTATATTCCAAACGCCAGAGTCCTTCAAGCAACATGACAGGTCTATTAGAATAATAGCAGGGGAAAGCATAATTACGAGTAATCATTGGCTGGAAAGGAGCTAGTTGTTTTTGTAGAGCAAAATGCCGCTCTGAGCCCCGTGGAAAATGTAGCCAGAGCAGCGACAGCAAGAGCAGATAACCATCGAAAATAACCACAGCGCAAACCCTGCACTATTTATTTCTATTTATTAAGAACTCTTTGTATACCTTAATGTTTTCCTGGTGAAATCATCTTAATTTGAGCCCACATTTTCTTTGGATAAGATTATTACGTAATTGCTACTTACCGGCCACTGTTTTCTATACATTTGTTGGTCAAACAGTTAGGGTGTCTGTCTTTTCCAGCCCGACAGAGATCATTCCGTCAAGCAGGGGCTGATGGTTGGCTCTGGGGAGCCATATTGAATATACACCAAGTGCCCAAAAGGATAAAGAAAGTTTGGCTGAGCGTTATGTTTTAATCCATAGACTGATGACTCTAGCTCTGTCAAAGGATGGGGCTGTTTCTCATTAGGGATGGCAAAAGAGGAGACATCTGGGCCCATTTCCCCATGGATGGGACTGCATGCCCCCCCATCAGGAAGCCCATTCATCTGGTGGATTTGTGTTTATCCTCCTCCTTAATTAGATGGCTGTCAAGAACTTTAAAGTTTCCAAAATGCACCAAGAATAACACATCCCAGCTGAGTCTTGTCAACAGGTCCAGGAAGGAGTCAGAGTAGGAGTCTTTAGCTCCAGTTTGCAGATGTGTAAATGGAGGTTCAGGAAAGGAGGGGGCTCCCCAGAGGTCCCACAGTTGACCTTCTCCCCATGCCATTGTCCTGCCCTGACAAAATGCTTGCTTTGCACCTGTTCCCCATCTCACCGGCTCTGTGGGACACGCCCATGAGGATAAAAGTCACTCACCAGGTGCTGTTGATCAGGTGCCAACCAGGTCTCAACACACGAAAGCGGGTCACATGCTCAGCCTCTGGACCGCAGGGAGGTAGGGCAGAGGTTCACACCCGATGTGGAAGGCAGCCAGGCTACCTGTGTAAAGAAGGACACACCAAGTCAGACTCACCTGGGTCTCGGCATCATTCACTTCCCTAACGCTGACTGATCTGTAGACTGGGTACCAGGCAAGGAAGGAGGTGGCAGGGAAAGGGAGTGAAGAATGGTGGAAATAAAATGAAATCTAATTTTTAGCCCAGATATGAGAAAAATGCAACTCTGAATGAATAGTAGGTAGAGTCGACATGGAACACCTGGGACAGACAGACAGCAGGCAGCCAGGAAGCACGTACACGGAGTTTCTAGCCATCTGACTCTGAGCCATTGACTTAACCTCACTGAGCCTCAGTGTCCTCATCTGGAGAATGGGGGTAACAAGACTGCCTGTCTCCAAGGGTTGTTGTAAAAGTCAATGGCCCACGGATGCCACCAGCAGAGTGCAGGGTACACAGAAGCATCAATTAGGTGCCCCCCTTTTGATACCCCATAGAAAGCCAGAGAAGGGAGTGACCCATGGTCTCCGGTCCTTAGGAAAGGTCTCCTGGAGATGGCGGGAGACTAGCTGGTCCTTGGAGGACAGAGGGCAGTTCTCCACAAAGCAGCATCCCAGGCCTTGTCCTGGGAGTCCAGAAACTCAAGAGGTCTCCTGCCAGGTGCTCATTTATAATAAAAAGCCTTATAGAAGACCCTCTAGGTTTATTGATATGTTTGCTTCCCACTAGACCCTTAGTAACATGGTGTGAGTCTGGATTTTTGGATTTCATTGGTATACCCATGTTGGTTATAAAGTTGTAATTCACAAGCTGGTTCCTTCCCCCACTCAAAATATTCAACTTTAAAATTAATTTGATTTTGAAATACAACACCAGGATATATCGTCAAAGCAAAGTTAGAAATTCCAGTCCTGTGAATATATTTAGAATATAGGCTATTAAGGGATTTCAGCTTGAGAAGAGCTGGATCTTTCCAGCTCATGGTGGTGGTGGTTTAGTCACTAAGTCATGTCCAACTCTTGCAACCCCATGGACTGTAGCCTGCCAGACTCCTCTGTCCATGGGATTCTCCAGGCAAGAATACCAGAGTGGGTTGCCATTTCCTTCTCCAGGATCTTTCCATACTGTGGAATAAACTTCCAACAATGCTTAGCAAGACCATATCACACATTGAATGTACATGCTGCAGATATAAGACATCAAGAAAGAGGATGGTGATGGTGGTGGTCGTGGTGATGTGATGGTAACCACAACAGCTGTGCAAGAGGAGGATGCTCAGGGCTGGTTCTGAGAAAGGGTCCAGGCAGGTGAAGAACAATGATCTGTCAGTTCACATGAGGCTGAGTCATGAATGCGGGCCTGGGACCTGAGAGAACGCACTTTCCCAGCTTCTTCAGAATGAAGAGCTCCATCTAGGATAGCTGTGGATTGCCAGACCCAGAGATCTGTCAAAAGGATTAGCTCTGAAGAAGATCATCCACCCCAACATTTTTAGGCAAGTCTTGGATTTGGGAAAGCTTCCGACAGAAGTTAACCCAAGTAAGCAAGAATCTGTAATGGCACTATAAATCCACATGCCTCCTGTTTTACCAAAGGCCACACGTGTTCCTGCCACTCGATCTTTGGAAACTGGCCGGACAGTGTCCTGGCCCTCCCCTCCTCGCCCCACCCTCGGGTTCGTGGGATGATTTCTGAAATCACTTCTCGAAGGAAAGCCTCATTACCCAGTGACATGTTGTAATCCCAACCAATGCTTCCAGAAAAGTTTCAATGTCCATTACATTAGCTAGCCTTAAAATTGAATACAAATCCATTTTAATCAATATGTTGTAATAAATAGATATTAAGGCACATGGCACTAATGTACAGGTAGACTAATTAAAGCGCCAGCATTTGCAGCACTCACATACCTCAATTTTCTCTACAAAATCCTTATTGAACCACTACCTTAAAAAAAATAATTGCATTTGCAATTAGAAACACTGAAGTTACATTATCGATTTTCTGCTAAAAACCTTTTTAGTAAACAAGCACAAACTACATTCATTAAATGTAAGTGCTTGGAGCTATGGTGTGAAATTCAATTCAGCCATTATCATGAATTACACTGATTATTGCTGTAATTATTTTCTCTTGGATACAACTGCATTTCTGTCCCTTGCTAGTTCTGTTGGACATATAACCATGTTCATTTTATAGCTAATAATACTCAACTGTAGTCCCAGCAATTACTATCACTTATACAAATCATTAAGTTAAGCTACGGGTACCTAGTAAGATTCAAAAAAATTAAGTAAAACATCCCTTTTTTTACCCTTTAAATAACTAATAGCATTAGAGAACAAGGGAAATTATAGATGTTAACTGATTTACATTGCAAGCTCTAATCACCTGTACTTGACTTGTCAGAAATTTCTGCTGTCCTAAGCACACCTTTTGAGAAGAAACCTACCAACAGACTCTTTTTTTCTCAGAAATAAACAGTCGATGGACAGGATTACATATCTGAAGCATTCTCGGGAAGAAAAAACGCCATGATCATTTGGTGTGTTCAAAAAAAGAGATTTTGTATTTTAGTCAGAGAGAAAAAATGATCTTGCCTTGTATGTGCTTGCTTATTTAGGTGTCTTATTAACTAAACAGATTTTTAAGAGAGAAAACTCCACTTTCCTTTTTCCTCCAGAGGCAGCTATAGCTTTCCACCGTTTTTAACTTGAATCCTCTAGGGAAAACAGGTGTCTTCAAAGGAGACTTCTCATTCTTCCCTGAGGCAAGGGCGCTGCACTGACCTGGTGAGGGTAGATGCTTCTGGGCATGTTCCCTCAACATGAATATATTCTCCAGGGACTCTGGTGGGGAACCACCCCCATAGGAAAACTGGTGGGGAAGAAGGGAGGTCAGAGAGACGGCACTTTTAACATTTGTACTTGCATATGCCATCTGATGCGAAGAGCTGACTCACTGGAAAAGACCCTGATGCTGGGAAAGATTGAGAGCAGGAGGAGAAGGGGGCAACAGAGGATGAGATGGTTGGATGGCATCAATAACTCAATAGTCATGAATTTGAACAAGCTCTGGGAGATGGTGAAGGACAGGGAAGCCTGGTGTGCTGCAGTCCATGGGGTCACAAAGAGTTGGACGTGACTGAGCAACTGAACAACATCAACAATGTATATAAAGATGGAAGCAGCATATTTCTCCACAAGAGGATTTGCAGACTATGATCTCTAGACAGGACAGAATCCTAACCCGCCAACAGAAAGGCCCCTGTCCCACGTGCCAAGGCCATGCTCCAGAGCCCTGATGAAAAGATGTCACTCACAAATAGCAGAAAGGCTCCCTCCCATTCACTTTAACAGCCCTTTCAGAAGTGGTCCCCCCCCTCCAAAAAAAAATTATAATAAAAAAATAAAAAGAAGAAGTGGTCCAAACTCTGGGGGAAAGCCTGGGGTGAGATGTAAGGACAAAGAGATGCTCCCATGGGAGACCCCAGTGGACAAATGGGAGATGCCGTCTCAGGGGCATCACCATTTTCTCAGTAAACAATGTTTTTTATTTATATGTCGATATTTTGTGGTTGCTGTTTAGTTGCTAAGTCGTGTCCATCTGAACCTTTTGTAACCCCACAGACCATAGCCTACTAGGCTCCTGTGTCCATAGGATTTTCCAAGCAAGACTACAGGAGAGGGCAGTCATTTCCTTCTCCAGATCTTCCTGATCCAGGGAAAGAATTCACGTCTCTTGGGTCTCCTGTGTTGACAGGCAGAGCCCCCAAGGAAGTCCCACGTGATATATTGGACTGGCCTAAGAGTTCCTTCAGGTTTTTCCTTAACCTCTTACAGAAACCCAAATGAACTTTTTAGCCAACTCAATAATTCCTTTCATTTTTTTTAGACGTGGAGGAGGGAGGTATATGGTTTATCTCAGGCCTGTGTGCTCAGTTGTGTCCAACTCTTGCAACCCCATGGACTGTATCCCACCAGGCTCCTCTGTAAGTGGGATTTCTCCAGGCAAGAATACTGGAGTGGGGTGCCATTTCCTCCTCTAAGGGATCTTCCCAACACAGGGATCAAACCCTTGTCTCCTGTGTCTCTTGCTTGACAGGTGGATTCTTTACCACTAGTGCCACCTGGGAAGCCCCATATAGTTTATAGGAATCCACAAACAAAATTTTACCAATTAAAAGAGAAAAGATTAAATGGGTGTGACCTAGAGGGGAACTGGGTTCCCACACCCCTCCAAATTGCTGGAAGCTATTTTGGCTCAGAGCTTCCTAGTAGCCAAAGCAAAATGAAAAACACAATCATATTGACATAAGATTCACTGTTAGCAAAAGAAATGTAAATTGAAAAATAAGTAAAAAGATCTTTTCATTTGAAAAGAAAAATATAAGCAAAACCTGATGTTAGGATTCAGAAATCAAAAATTAAAGGCATCTAATTTTTTTTAAATCAGGTATTACTTCTTTCCTAATTTTTTTGTTGTTGTTTTTTCATGTAATATACAGCACTGAAGCACATCAGTTGAGGTTCTGATGCTAACTTAAACTATACAGAGAATAAAAAAGAAAGAATATAGAACAAAATCATATTGTCAACATACAAAAGCTGAGCAGCTGGAATATCCTATGTATGTGCCATGTTAAAGCCAAGCTTCCCAGGTGGTGCGGCAGTAAAGAATCTGCCTGCAGTGCACGAGCCGCTGGCTCAATCCCTGGTCAGGAAGATCCCCTGAAGGAGGAAATGGCAACTCACTCCGGTATTCTTGCCTGGAAAATCCCATGGACAGAGAAGCCTACTGGGCTACAGTCCATGGGGTTCAAGTCAGACACCACAGAGCGATTGATCACACACACACACACACACACACACACACACACACACACAAGACACATACTACATTAAAGCACATTTAAGTAACTCTAAATTGGCTGATTTATACTATCATTTTGGAGTCATCAGAATTTTCCCAAAGCTGCTAAATGAATTTTCTGACCATTTTTGGCCATTTAAAGTGATAATTGGTATCATGCATTCAGTATAAGAAGTCACTTTGCTATTCCAAAAATGTCTTTAAGAATCTTTTTTTAAAAGAATATTTCTTGCTGCTTCTCCTATCTGGGAAATTACCTGCAATAATTGAATACAGTTTCAAAATGTTCAGAACTCAGAATTCTCAGCATCCTCCTTGCATTTATTTTGAATAAATAGGCATCTTTTTTTTTTAAACCAATGCGATTGATAGTAATGATACACATGTATCAAAGGAACCAGCAAAAGAAGAGATAAGTGCCACTCTAAAACAAGCGGGGACACGTACTCTTGACTTCTGCCCCCAAGGAAGAAAAGATTTTTTAAATGCTAACAATTTGGCTATATCCAGATGTCTGCCTGGCTTGGGTTCTTCCTGGGGAATCACATTAAAGAATTCAATAGACAGGCTTGAAAATTCAGAAAAGGGAAAATTAAATTCCTAGAGATAGTCAAGAATATCTTATTCATAAAGGGCCCTTTCCACAGGAGCTTGGAAATGTGTAATATAACCTTCAAAGTAAAAACGGTTTGTTGCATTAGTTCTGCTTAGCTGACCATGAATACTAATTGCAGGAAGAATTAACTGTGCCCAATACCTGGGGGCAGGAACACACAAAAGTGACTGGGAAAGACAAACAATGGAAAAGGTAAAAATGAACATCCACTTCCGTATTCAACTCAACATGATCTGCAGCAAAACCCTAAGTTACAATGAAGCCAGTATGTGCCTCCTGCCCCTCAGAGACTCGAAGAAAAAAAGAGAGGCAGCCACAAAGATATTGGGTTTGGGGGGCAAAAATAATACACGCTTTTGCTCTCATTTGTCTTATTCAACCACTCTTCTTTCACCCCCTTTTTCTCTATCCCAATTGTGGCAGTTCCTTCACAGGGTCAGGAACTTTATTCTGTGGGTCAAGTGTCCCATTTTGCAGGATATTTCCACATGAGAGGCAACTGGCTGGTGGAAAGAGGCTTTGGAGTGAGGATAGGCTTGAATGTGAATTTCAGCTCTGTAATCCATCTGTGTGAACTTAAGCAAGTCACAAAAACCTCTCTGGGCGTTGGTTTCCTCATTCTTAATATCGTAACAATAGTGTCCAGATTACAGAATTCTGAAGAGATAATGAAAAAATATTTGTAAAGTGTGTGGTACATAAGAAATCCCGAATGCTACCTTCTGAATATTTCCCACAGACATGGAAGCTGCTAGAAATTCTTGCAGCACACTCAGCATCCTTGCCCCTTCTTAGAAAGAAGAGCCTCTGTCCCACCCCCAACCAGAACCGATTGGCCGAGTAAGAACACTCGGCAGAGGCTCAACCAATCAGATCCTCTCTCTTTGGAATGTGAAATTGGGCCTGAGGTTGTTAGGGATGGGAGCTATGTGGTGGCCACTAGTGCTTTATGTCACGACAAAGATGAGCTGGTTGGATGGCATCACTGATTCAATGGACATGAGCTTGAGTAAACTCCAGGAGTCGGTGATGGACAGGGAGGACTGGCATGCTGAGGTCCATGTGGTCGCAAAGAGTCGGACACAGCTGAGCGACTGAACTGAGAAGGAAGAAAAACCAGCGTGTGCTCATCTGTACCATTAATAATCCCCAAGGGCTGATTATTAAATCATAGGGCATTTTTTGAGCCAAGATTGTTAACACAACCATTATTAAAAATTAAATTATGTAAACTTACAAGTAACTAAATTGTATTAATAACAAAGGTAATGAATATGCAACACTCATCACTTCCTCATGATTTCCTATTATTTTACATTACTGTGATGATTTTGCATCTTATTTTAAGTATGTTCTTGAGATTGCTGACATCCCTGCATCTGCGGGATGGAAATGCTGCACAAAGGTGTGCTCCCATGCATCTCTGCCCACTCCACCTTCACGTCAGCAGCTTCAAACCAGAATATGCATGTGTGCTTAATTGCTCAGTTGTGTCCAACTCTTTGCGGCCCCAAGGACTGCAGCCCACCAGGCCCCTCTGTCCATGGGAATCTCCAGGCAAGAATACTGGAGTGGGTTGCCATTTCCTTCCCCAGGGAATCTTCCCAACCCATGGATCAAACCTGCATCTCCTGCATTACAGGCAGATTCTCTTTACCACTGAGCTACAGCGGAAGCCCCACAGTGGAAATATTTACACCACTAGTGAACACTTCAACTCGGAGTGTTTCTCCCCAACTGGAAAGCTGGTTGTTTTCAACCACAGAACAGCCTTGGACAGCAAGGAGATCAAAGCAATGAATCCTAAAGGAAATCAACTTTGAATATTCATTGGAAGGACTGATGCTGAAACTGAAGCTCCAATACTTTGGCCACCAGATGCAAAGAGCCGACTCATTGGAAAAGACTCTGATGGAGATAGTGAAGGACAGGGAAGCCTGGCACGGTGCAGTACATGAGATCTCAAAGAGTCAGACACAACTGAGCAAATGAACAACAACAAAACAGAACAGCAATGGAGAAAACTTCTAAGTGGAGGGGGGGAATGAGGCAGGGGCTACAGGGAACAGAGACAGGCGTGGAGAGAGGACACAAGCTCTCCTCGTCTAAGGCTGCTCGTTTCCAGGGGTGGAGCTGTACTGATCTCAGATTCCAACAAAACACCCCCATAGCCTTACAGTAAATTCCTTTGTTAGACGGAAACTAGCTCACGTTGGCTTCTGCATTCCAGCCTTCACCAATGAACAGGACATAAAAATCAATGAGAATGCTGCACTCTCTCTTTTGGGGTCATTTTAATCTATTTTTAGCCAAGCATAGTAATAAAGCCCTAATCACTGGTCAGCCATTGTTGAGATTTTTTTTTTCTAATCTCTGTGTAACATGCCATGTATCCTGGAGATATTCCTGCTATTTCTACCTCATCCCCAAGAACAATTGTGCACGAGTCTGGTTGGCTGGACCCCACGGGCTCTCTGACTCCCCAGCGGCGCTGGGTGCTGCTCAGACTGACTTTTATGTAACTACTCCAAGCTGTGTGTTAATTACTGTGACACCACACCAATGATCCAATTAGCCTTTAAATGTTTGCTTAAGAAAAAGCTCTGTTTGTCACAAAGATCGGGCGGCTGGTAGGAAACTAGAACATTTGGTGTGCTAAGTGATCTGAGAGCTGGCTTTTCAGATATCAGGCAGGCCCATTAGATTTTCCAGGAAGATAAAAATGCTTTTAATCTTGAAATTTCCTTCAAAGAAGCAGAAACTCCAGCTGCTTGCTGGTTACCCCTTTTTTCTGCCTCCCTGTATCCCCACTTCCTCCATACTTCTCTTGACTAAATTTTCTTTCCTTTTAATAATGGTTTTGAGTCCAGCAAAATCTGCCTTCTCTTCAGATCTGCTGGTGTTCAAGGTATTGAAATGACAGATTCTCCCCAAATGGAAAAGAAAGAGTAGCGACAGAAATGAATCCACAGTGGTTCTCCCCCCTGCATTTGGCAGGTGAGATATCCTGGCATCTGCACAGAAAGGTAAACTTAAATACAAACAGCCCATGAAGTACACATGGTGATTTAAAATTTTATCGCCAGCTCACACACATCTCCCACCGTTAACTAACACCTTCTGGAATCCACGTAATGACTACGATGTGCATCTCAGCAGCTGGCTGACAGATTCAGGCTCAACTTCCTGTCTCATCAAAATCCTAAACATATTGAAAGAGCCATTTGCACATATGCCTGAATTAGAACTTGAAAAACAAGTTATCTAACCTGCCCTCTGATCTAGCCAATAATCTGAAAACAATCCGGTCAATATGGAAATTGTACATAAATATTTGACTTCATAGAGGACGGTCCATTTCCCAAGAGTCACAAGGAGATGTTGTTGTTATTGTTGTTCAGTCGCTCAGTTGTGTCCGACTCTTTGCGACCCCATGGACTGCAGCACGCCAGGCTTCCCTGTCCTTCACTATCTTCCGAAGTTTGCTCAAACTCAAGTCCATTGAGTCGGTGATCCAATCATCTCATCTTCTGTCATCCCCTTCTCCTTCTGCCTTCAATCTTTCCCAGCATCAGGGTCTTTTCCAATGAGTTGACTCTTTGCATCCGGTGACCAAAGTATTGGAGCTTCAGTTTCATCATCAGTACTTCCAATAAACATTCAGAATTGATCTCCTTTAGGTTTCACTGGTTTGATCTCCTTGCAGTCCAAGGGACTCTCGAGTCTTTTCCAACACCATAGTTCAAAAGCATTAATTATTCAGCGCTCAACCTTCTTTATGGTCCAACTCTCATATCTGTACACGACTACTGCAAAACCCATAACTTTGACTATATGGACCACAGTTAAAAACATCTATTTAAAAGCTCACTTTTTCCCTTCAAGGCTTATTATTACTCACAGTTGATTTCTACCCAGATAAAACTTAGATTTTCTTTATGACAAGGTTCATCAAAACAGCCAAAACCTAAATGTGGCTTGTCACCTATTTTTATAGGTACTGCAAGCTCAGAATAGTCTTCAGTTTTACATTTTTAAAAGTTTTTTTTAAAACCAAAAGAAGAGTTTTTCACAACATTTGAAAATTTTTTGAAATGCAAATTTCAGAGTCCAAACATATCGTTTTATGAAAACACTGCCCCAGGCCCACTCAGTTATGTGACCTGTGGCTGCTCTCACCCTTCAACGCAGAGCTGAGTAGTTGTGACAGAAACTGTCGGCAAAACCTCGAATATTTACTATCTGCCCTTTACATAAAAAGTTTGCCACCCCCTACTAGGATGCTGGAGAAGACTCTTGAGAGTCCTTTGGACTGCAAGGAGATAAAAAATCAGTCAATCCTAAAGGAAATCAACCGTGAACATTCATCGGTAGGACTGATGCTGAAGCTGAAGCTCCAATATTTTGGCCACCTGATGTGAAGAGCTGACTTACTGGAAAGACTCTGATGCTAGGAAAGATTGAGGGCAGGAGGAAAAGAGAGTTACAGAGGATGAGGTGGTTGGATGGCATCACCAACTCAATGGACATAAGATTGAGCAAACTCTGGGATATAGTGCAGGACAGGGAAGTCTGGCATGTTGCAATCCATGGGGTCGCAGAGTCAGACATGACTGAGCGAATGAACACACACACTTTAGGAAAGAGAAACTGGCTGAGCAAACCAAATTTGTAAAGCACACTGTTTTATAGCATTTCTTTCATTTCTTAGGCAAGAAATGTTTCTGAACAGAGATTGACAAAGTGATTTTTTGTGTGTAGGGAATTTTGTCACCAGTTACTCTACTAGATAACACATGCCGGGGGTCTTGCACAGTGCTGGTATACAGCAGGTGCTAAATAAATACTCTCACTGTTCCCTGGGTGCCTGCCTTCCTTCACACGGGGCCACCTGCACTTATTGCTTGTTGGTTTCTTTTTACTTTTGTTCCTGTCCTGAGCCAGCACTTCTTGCCCTGAAGCCTGTCCCTCCCCAGGGTCTGATTGCTCTCACATTTCCCAGGACCTTGCCTTGAGCCCAGCAAATCTCTCTTTAAAAGCTAGTTTCTCTGAAAACAATTTGGCACAATAACAAGGCCATCATGTTCTGATGGGGGATCGCAAGCATATCTATCACCAATGAAAACGCTGTATTTATATCTTGGCAAAATCTATTCATCCTTTGAAGTGCCCAGAATCCTCCGGGGAGCATCACAAATCCACCTAATGTGCCCAGTTCTCAACTTTGTATCTGAGTCTCTGGTTTAGCTGACAGATGTTTAAATTCCCTGAAGGTCCACACAGTCAAATCCCAAGTGGACTGTCCAGAAGCCCATGGGTGTTAAGTTAGCTCTATCAGCCAAGGGCAGTGGAACCCAGACTCACAAGTTGCCCCTGGAGATCCTTTCTCTGGCCTTGGAAGATAATCATGGTGACCACGATGCAGAAATGTGGACGGTTCACAGCCTCGCCTCCCGAGCATCTTGTGGAAGGGGGCCCATTGTACCTCTTCTTTCCAGACGCCCAGCCATTGTCACCCAACCGGGCCACCGTCCCCACACCACACACGAGGTCTTCCCTCCACACCTCGGATCCTGCTGGTTGACTCGCTGAGAATACACTTGCCTCCCTCCCTTCTCTTCTCTTTGGTTGTTTCATGGTAGCATCTCTCCTTGGCAGCTGTTATCACAGATTGATGGTCACCTCCTATGAGCAGCCTCCCTTGATTCCCAGAAATCTTAGTGGAGCTACTTCTTCAGAACATTGGGTGTAAACCTCTCTTACGGCAAACACTGGGCCATCTTGTGATTATTTACATGTCTGCCCCTTCTCTCATACCTTACCCCTGGAGCCCACTCTGAGCCTGGCACATGGGGGACATTCAACAATTATGTGCTCAGTGGATTAAAGTCCACAGTCTGGGACTTCCCTGGTGGTCCAGTGGCTAAGATTCTGTGTTGCCAATGCAGGGGGCCCAGGTCTGATCCCTGGTCAGGGAACTAGGCCCCATATGCTGCAACTAAGACACACCTTAGCCAAACAAACAAATATTATAAATAAATGAAGTCCACAGCCTGCCTGAACTTCATTTACCTATGACTTTTTTTTTTTTTGGAGTTGTTTAAACTGCTTTATTTATTTATTTATTTTTATTACCTATGACTCTTTTTAAGCACTTGCTAACCTCTTAAATAGCAGATGCTCACATATGCCACCCATTGGACTGGACCACAGGTTCCTCCAAGAAAGGACTATGTCTTATTGAATTGTATCCACTGCCCTGTCTGGCACAGAGTATGTGCCCCAGAAATAAGCAACTCCATGCCAATTATAGCCTTTAAACCAAGACTTTACATTAAAAAATATATTTTAAGTTATTGAGGCAAATAAACTGAGTTTATTTTTTTATTTTTTACCAATCATCTGTCAATTTGCCTAGGATGGAAGCTGTTCCCAGGAATCAAGAATGTATGAAGCACTCACCCTGGTCCCTCAATAAGTCAGGGATGAAACAAAACCAAAAACAGAAACAGAACAATTTTCAAAGATTACTTTTTACCCACTCAATTACGTTGCCTTTAGAGAAAGCATTGGTCTTGGATGGTCTGTTTAATTAATGCCCTTTGTGTTAACTCTATTTCTTTCTGCTCAAACCACTCACCCCTGAGGGATGGAAAAATGTTCACTCTCAATTTTCTCCTTTGGAAACAAAAGGACACATTTCTTTGGAACTATGTCTCCTTTGGAAAATTGAACCATGTTAATGGCAACTGGGATGGAGCACACCAACCCATAAAATGAGGAAGGAGTCCAGAATGTGATATTTTGTCAGATCCTTTCCAGGTCTTCAGAATCTGGAGGAGGGAACGCTTCAAATTTAGCTTTTGTGTGGTCAAGTAGCAAGCAGGGAGGAGGGTGTGTGGTACCCACAGCACGCTGGACACCCACATCATGCTGTGGGTGAGCCCTGGGCAGAGACTGGGTGGAGGGCAGGTGGGCCTCGGGGGCTATGCCAAGGCTCTGACAGCTTGGAGAGGGAACAGGATGGGTCAGCAGGCAGCATGCCCAGAGATGTGCTGGGTAACTGGTCCTCTGAGAACAAACGCACAAACAAAAAGGCCCTGATAGGTAGCACTTACAATAAATACCTGCACTGTGCCAATCTCAAGCTGTCCGTGTGAGAGCACTGGACTTGGAGCTGAGGAGATGCCTGGTGCTGGTTCTCACAAGCCAGCATGAGCCAGTGTGAGCCAGCACACACTGAATGTCACTGTGGCCAGAGGGGGACTCTTACATGACAGAGCGCCCTTGGGAAAAGCACCAAACCCAAACCTGGAGCAGGGACCTGGCAAGTGAAAGTCGCTCAGTCGTGTCCGGCTCTTTGCGATCCCATGGACTGTACAGTCCATGGAATTCTCCAGGCCAGATACTGGAGTGGGTAGACTGTTCCTTCTCCAGGGATGGAAGAGACCTCTCTTAAGGGAAACTGAGACCTGAATATCAAATGAGGTTACCAGGGAAGGAGGTGGGAAGGGCACTGCAGTCAAAGGCCTGGGTGCTGAGGTCATGGAGAGCAGGGCTTGCTTATGGCAACACGTCTGACGGCTCAAGCCAGGGTGTGGGAGGAACAAGCAGGAAGAGACCCTGAAGCTGGGTCTCAGCCACATCACGAGGGGCCCTGTGGATTCTCTGGGAGGTTGGGACTTTAAGCAAGTGAGGGACATCATGCCTTACTTTGGAAGGGCCCCCTCTGGCTCTTAGATGGATGGGATGACTATAGCCTGGACAATAGGGCTAACTGAGCAGGTTCAGTGATGGTGGAGCTCCAAATTGAGTCAGCGGTAAAAGGGGGCAGAGGCGGACATTCTTGACAGACAACAGGCGGTGGGAGAAAGAGACCGGCCAGACTTGGCAAATGATTTCAGGAGCAGGGTGAGGAGTGGGGAGAGGTGGGGACAAGGACTCACCAAGTTCCAGTTAGAGCAGCCAGGAGGGTGGCAACGCCACTCAGCACGAGAAGATGAGAGGAGAAGGAGCTGCAGGTGGAGGGGAGGCCCCATCACCTGGGCACCTGTTAGGGTAGAGCTGCCACCTGGACAGCCACATGGCCATGTGCAGAAAGCATCTGGGTTTGCAGGTGGTGAGCTCAAGAGATGGATGTTTTCAAGCCATACTTTAACTGCGATCTTACTATAATTTGAGTCATAAAGGAGAATCAAGGGGCCCAGGGGAGGTGTGGAAGTGAGAAGAAAAGAACTGATGATAACACCCTGCAGAGCACCAGCCTCCACGGGATGGAACAGAAGCAAGCATTGCTGAGGGTGCTTTTGGGTACCAGTGACGGGCTGGTCAACTCAAACAATCAAGTCAATTCCTGAAACTGGAAAGTCCAGAGGGAACCTCTGGCCTGGGCCAAGGACACTGCCAGGTCTGCAGGGACCAATTTTCCTTCCAGCTCTTTGCTCAGCTTCCGCCAGCATTGTCTTCATCCCAAGGCTGACATCCCAAGGCTGACACCCTCCTCAAACATAAGCATCTCTCTGCCCTGGCACAAGTCCTGAGCTTCCTTGCCTGTGGACAGGCTCAGATGGAGGCCCACTTATGAATCTGCCTTCCTGGCCAGGGGTATGGAATGTGCCGATTGACATAACCCAGGTCATGGGCCCTACCCAGGGAACCTGGGGTGCTATCAGCTTTCCTGAACCACAAGGACCAATGAAGTTAGAGTTGGGAGAGAGAGAAAGGGGCCACCAACAAGTGTCCATGGTCAGTGAACCCTCAGAAAGGAGGCTAGGAGATGGACCTCCCGAGAGCCAGGGAGAAAACCAGCAGACAACAATGGCTATCTGAAACCAGGAAGGGATGAGCTTCAAAATAGAGGTGGTTACCAGTGTTAAGTGCCACGTAACAGTGAAATAAAACTGGAGATTAGAAAGTATCCTGGGCCTTATGATGAGGAAAGTAAGAACCTGCTTGCGTGCATGTGTGCTAAGTCACTTTAGTTGTGTCTGGCTCTTTGTGACCCTATGAACTGTAGCCCACCAGGTTCCACTGTCCATGGAATTCTCCAGGCAAGAATACGGGAGTGAGTTGCCATTGCCTTCTCCAGGGGAGCTTCCTGACCCATGGATCGAATTCAAGTCTCTTATGTCTCCTGCATTGGCAAGCGGGTTCTTTACTGATCAACAAATACTTATCAAGACCCCAGCCCCTGTCAGGCCAGGTACTAGATCCTGGGATAGAGTGGCAACCAGGTCGGGTAGTGGCTGGAGTCTAGCAGGACAGCCGGCAGCCACGTGGGCACGTGTGTAAGGATCATAATAAGGGAGGCTTGGGAACAAGCTGCAGGGACACCATCACAGACTTGAGGGCTCAGGGGAAGCTCTCAGAGGAAGTAGCAGGTAAGCTGACACCGGAAGGAGGCTCGGGAGCTGGGCAGGCAGGTGGCAGGCTGGAGAGGGAGCTGAGTTCCAGACAGAGGAAGGGCACGTGCAGAGCTCAGGGCTAAGACAGGCTGCGTGGAGCTGGGTATGGCCAGGGCACAGAGGACAGGTCAACCGTGCCCTCCTCCTGGGTAAAACAGGTCAGAGCCCTTGGCACATCTCCGGAGGCCTCACCCACCCAGGCCATGAATCGCTGCTCTTCGAGTGGGGTTATAACTCAACCCAGGGTGTCCCCATCTTGTCTCAAAGATCCCAAAGGAGGCCTGAACTAACATCTTCCTGAAGGAAGGATATGAAACTCATTTGACTATAAACTCCCGGAGGACAGGGATTGTCATCTGATTTCATTCACTGCCATCTCCCAGGCCTGAGACATGGTCGGCTTTCAACAAATAATTGTGGAATGAATAAAGGAAGCAAGCAAGGAGGAAGGAAACCGTTGACTTCCCTGCCTGAGTCCCCTTTCTGGCCATCTCATCAAAAATAACAAATAGGGACTCCCTTGGCAGTCCAGTGGTTAGGACTCCACACTCTCAATGCAGGGGGCACGGATTCCATCCCTTGTTGGGGAACTTAGATCCCCCATGCCTCACCGAGCAACCTAAAAAACAAAAACTAAAAAAAAAAACAAAACAATAAATAACACAGATTAGTAAACACACCTGGCACTTACATTATTCCTAAAAGGTCACCAGTTACCTTTAAAATGACCTGCTTGAGAATCAATGTCAGTCTTCGGGGGAGTTCTTCTTTTTGTTCTAAGTGTAGGCATTGCTTGCCTGCCTTCATTTGTAATTCAGCCTCAGAGGAGGCAGGGAACGGGGCTGGGAGAGGATGAAGTTCTCATCTCTAAGTGCCATTCAATGTCTACTATTTCCATGTGCTTTTTTCTATCTAATAGGTAGACTGTATCTTGAAATAGAGCTGGTCAGGGTCTTTTCACCTCCCATTTCAATGAGGCTGCAGTTTAATTGGAAGTAGAATAACATTTACATATATAATCATCACATCTCAACAAGAGGCAACTAAAAGCTCCTTATGAATGCACATCCTGCCACCTTGTTTCATGAAACATTCTTAACACTGGCTAATTTTCTGTTTGGGTGATGTTGATAGATTATATCAGTGAAAAACTTTGTTAGAGTATGTGTCTGAGGCTTAAAAGAGACCCTGTTATAAAATGTCAGTTTTCTCATATTTAGAATAAAACTGATCATGATCCCGTGTATAGCAATAATTTATGTGCACACAAATATTTAGTGCTTTTCATGCTGTTTCAATCAGTACTTTCTCCTTTGAATCCTGGAACAGCTCCTCGAGGTATGTAAGGGGAGACATCACCCCTCATTTATCAGTGAGGAAAACAGAGGCACTGCGAGGTGAGATGACTTGTCCAAGATTAATGGGATGACAAAAACCAGTTCTTAATCCCATGCTCTTTCTACCCTTTCATGTGATAAAGTGATACATACTATGGTTTTCTAGGATTATTGTCTGCCAAAAGGTTACACCACTTAGGTGCAGAGTGACACTGTTAGCAAAGAAACCACAAGGGATGTGTATAAGATATTCATTACAAGACTTCAAGAGTGAGAGAACGCTAGAGGGACCATGGCTCACAGAAGGGGCTCTTAACTAAGGCTGCCTGGGTTCAGACCCGGACTCTGTCATTAACACCTGCGTGAATTATGGGCCAGTTCCTTCATGTCCCTGCCCTAGTGGACATGAGGGGTTGTCTCTGTTTCTCCAGCCTTCCATTCTGGGGTTCTCATGAATACAAGAACACTGTCTCTAACTACCAGCTCCCAGGGTAGCAAAAGTGATCTCACTCACTCAGTCCTATTGGTGACCCTATGGACTATAACCCAGCAGGCTCTTCTGTCCGTGGGATTTTCCCCAGCAAGAATACTGGAGTGAGTGGCCATGTCCTTCTGCAGGGGAATCTTCCCACCCAAGGATTGAACCCGGGTCTCCTGCATTGCAGGTAAATTCTTTACCACAAAACCACTGGGGAAGCCCAGCAAAAGCAATCTAAGCTAAACCAGTCAATTCATTCCATCCCTCAAACCATGTCATGGAGTCAGTCAAAGCCACGTGACCCATGTGAGTCCAATCAAAGGGAACCCCAGGACTCTTGCAGGGAATTCTGGGACAAAACCCTCCCACCATGTGTGAACGAGGAAGCACAGAGTCCTAGGAGCTGCCAGCAGCCATTTTGGGTCCACATAGGGATTCAACCTTAGGAAGAAAGGGACACTCTGGAAGGCAGAGTGGACACATGGAGAGACCCTGGATTCCCCCCATATCGCTGTTGAAACTCTGACTCAAACCTGCCATTAACTCTGACTCTTTCAATTACTTGAAATAATAGAATATTGTTTCAGTCAATTTGACTCGGGTTTCCCAGTACAACCAAAAACACCCCAACCAATCTGCCGAGACTCCTCAGCTGTAGGACAGTAATGATAGTCACCCTCCTAAGTCTGCTGTGAAGCTCAAAGGAGATATCACACATGATTCCTGGCTCTGTCTTTCCGGACCAGCCCTCTACCCCACCTATGACTGGGTGGAATCATCTCACCCTCTTTGTCTCACTGTAAAGTCTGGTTCTTTATGCTAACAAAAAAAGTCAAGTCTTTCAAAAATAAGTATCACATTTCGCCTGAGGGCCCCAGATGAACCACCCTTCGATGCAGGGGCTCGGGTGAGGATGAGCTACTTTGAAATCGTGTTCTATTAGAAACTGCTGTAGCGGGAGGGCAGGGCTATTTTGTCATCATCATACTGCTCTTCACTTCCAGGCATTTGGCGATTTTACTACCTTTTCCCTAGCATCCCCTGGGTGGGTGTCCTTAACCTATTATGTAATGATATCTCAGGGTCTGGGAGATAAATTGCTCTCTGTGTAAAATATGGCAGTGGATCTATACCCCTAAGCTCTGATAATTAGTTGTTAATGTAACTACAGTTCTTTCGAGGAGATGTTTTCACGCTCTAAAATCTTCTTAAAAGCGTCCCTTAGGCTGAAATTAAGTTGGAAGGAGTGTCATGCAGGCCTCTGGCGAGGGGCAAGCTGAGCTCAGTTTACCAGGCAGCCTGCCATGACTCATGGGCCTCAGGCAGAGGGAGGCTGGCCCTCCGCTCGCCTCTGTGGCCAGGCCTGCTCCGGCCTGCAGCCGTCAAAGCAAAGGGCGAGAATGCATTTCATCACCCAGCGTGACACCGGGAGTAATGGTTACAGATGGGTTTTCAAGAAGGGGGAGGATGAGGAAGGTGGAGGCTGGGGGCAAGTAGGGGAGGAGGGGATGGGAATGAACTGGGCGGGGGAAGAGTCACCTCCCAAGGCCTCCCATTTCACGATATCAAAGAGTTTTCTTTATCCAGGCAATTGTGGATTTCTTTTCTATTAGGTCAAAAATATCTAGTTCAGCTAAGGCATTTAAGATTCATAAGGGACCACAGCCAGCCTGCTCCTTTGGAAGAAACACCAGGTTCCTTCTGGAAATGCTTCACTTCCCAGCTGTGGAGTCCCAGCCTGCTCCAGGTCCTTGCCCATCCTGCGGGCACAGGCACCTTCTGCCTTCCTCCTGGTCATCTCAGCACAAAGGTTGTCCCAGCTCTGCAAAGACAAACTTTCACCATCCTGCCCTGAGTTGGCACAACTGTACAGACTTCATCTGGAGTATTACTGTGCGCCTCAAGGCAGTTAACGCTTCATGTGCTTAACTGGTTACATAAAGAGCAGCAAATGAGAACCGGCATAAACCTGAAGACCCAGAAGGGACAGGATACCATGAAATGCTAAATTCTCTGCAGATCCCAAAGAAATTCCAAGTCCCCAGATATCCAGCAGATCTATGAAAACATGTCCTTTCCTTTTGCCTGAAGCTAACCTAAGAAAAAAACGTAAGGTGGTTTAAAAATAGTGCAAGTGGGTGATTTACTTCCATCACCGGACGGACACACACGGAGGCCCTGGACCACTCTCGTCAACGTGTGCTCTGGCGGTCAGGGCAGAGAGCCTACCTACGTGGCGCATGAGCCCAGGGGGCACTGAAGGGTTAGTGCCCCCTCGTGGTGGGAGGTTTCCGTGGTCTTGAACAGATTCCCAGAGGAGCTGACCAGTCTGTCCATTTCCTTCAATGACTCGGGCTGAAGGCCATCGCTGGGGCTCGCCGCTGAGGCCCCAGAGGAGTTCCCGGACTCCCCCGTCACATCGGCCAGTGGGGCTCACAGCTCTCCCCTTCTGCCCTGGCCTGTTCAGTGCAGCGACGCTCCCCTCCCCCAGGAGAGGCCCAACAGCCATGACCTCCATCTCTGGTCGACAGTCAAGTTCCTTCCACCTCCCCCAGAGGAAGCCAAACTGCCACAAAAAGCTTCGGAGGCAAACATTCCAAAAATTATAACACCCCATGTCTGTAAAAGAAGGAGGGTTGGGGTGAGCCCTCTCTTATAGATGGATGGTTGGGGTGATGGGTGGGATGTTCCAGAACTGGAGGCTACAGAACCGGGGCAGAGCCTGGCTCCAAGTGCTTACCAGCTGTGTGACCTCGTGTGAATGACTCTACTCCTTCAGCCTCAGTTTCCTCCTCAGGGGCATGGGCAGTGGCGATGGAACCACTTGGTCTCACTGTTGAGGGGCTCGGCAGAGGGCCTGATGGAGTAGCTGCATCTCTCCTTCCTTCTGGGGACCAGTTAGCCATGTCCATCCTCCTGACCCAGTCATTCCTCTTCTAGGACTGTTTCCCAAGGAAATGACAAGAAACGTCCCATAAAGACTCATGTGCAAGGATGCACGTCCAAGCACTATTTAATGCAGGGATAAGGGGAAATGAACTGAGCACCCAGGAGTCACAGCTGGCTAAGTAATTATGGTGAATCCACATATCGGGATTCGTGCAGGATGGTGCCCCCAGAGCCACACCTAGTGCAGCCAACTAAGGAAAGAGTCAGCTTGCACTCACAGGATTCCGGGAGCTCTCTGCACGTACACCCAGGAGATATTTCAATATCTGTTCATCATAATCATTAATGTTTAAAGTCAGCATTGACATATATGCACCGTTGTGTATAAAATAGATAACTAATGGGAATCCACTCTGCAGCACAGGGAGCTCTACTCAACGCTCTTGGTGAACTAAATTGGAGAGAGATCCAAAAAAGAGGGGTATGTGTATGACTGATTCATGATTTTTCTGCTGTACGGTAGAAACTAACACAACATTGTAAGACAACTATGTTCTAATAAAAATTAATTGGAAATAAAAAATAAAATGAAGAAAAACAATTTTAAGTCAGTACTAATAACAGTAAAAATTATTAGACCCTGAGTGTCCTAGACCAGTGGTCCGTAAGCCTGGGTGCACCTTAGAATCACCTAAAGAACCTTTAAAGATATAAACGCCCAAACCACACCCCAGAGCCATTAATTCAAAACCTCTCAGGATGGAGCCAAGGCACTGAGCATTACTTTTTTATAATTCCAACTGACAGCCCAAATTGAGACCCACTAAAACCTATTAAAGTAGAATTCAAAAAGTTCTCAGAAAAGATGAGTTTGACAATCAGTTCAGGACATATGAGAGGCCCCGAAGAAGTCAGTTCTATTTCTGCAGTCAAACTGTTCCTGAAGGGGAATTCGCTGGCTGTCCAGTGGCCCAGCTGGACACTGATGTGGCCAGCTTCAGTCCGTGGTCAGGAAACTAAGATCCTGAAAGCCGTGTGGCATGGCCAAAAAAATTACCCAAAAGAAAAAAAAATATTCCCAAAGAGAAAGGGAGGGAAACGTAACCAAAAAAAAAAAGAAACCAACAACAACAAAAGAGGTAGAGAGCCAAGAAGAAAAACATGCACTTAAAATATGTCCTAACTTATAAGAAAGACTTGCTGATGGTCACTAAACATAAAATGAGTGATGCTTATACAGTTGTGAAGCAGTGACCCTTTTATTGACCCCTAGAGGTGGATAGAACTGTGGAATTCATCCAGTCTCTCTGCCAATAAGGCCCAGTCTCATATTCCCCCACCATGGAAAGAATTCCCCTCAAAAGAAAAAAGATACCACATGTGTTTTTAACTCTATTTGGAATCTAAGGGAGGAAAGGAGAAGGACAAAGGGACTCTTTTCCAACTTAAAGAAAAACAGAGATTTTCAAAAAAGGAACAGTAAATCATCCAAAAAAGGAACAGCAAATCATTCAAAAAGAAACTGAGATCATAGAAGAGGTCAGGATCATTCAAATGGGTTCAAGTGTTTAAGCCCAAATAGAAACATCCTGAGATAAAAGAAGAATTTGTGGATTTAATCTAAGGACAGCTATCAGCATTCCCTGGAAACCAGGTTAAAATGGGAAGCCTAGAGAGCTACATATACCACTACCATTTTCAAATAAGGTTGCATCCTGGAAACTTGGAGTTGGTGAACCTGAATTTACATCTTCACAAAATTCTTACATGAATTAATAAACAGATGGTGTATCCAAATTGAGAAAAGAAAGGAAGGAAGGAAGCATTGATTACCAGCAATCAACATGAACTTACTCAAGAATTCACCCCAGACACAGGGTAGCTGGACGAGTAGATTAGGAAGAAGCACAGAAATGGTCCTATGATATCTCTAATCTTCCTTGGTAGCCTTATGATGAGGACACACATCAGGTGCCTTGATGATGGTAGATGGTGAGGTGAACAACCAAGGCCAGAATCTTGGTTCTTCTGTCATTTCCAGCCTCGAAAGGCCCTGGTGGTAAATGTGGGAAGGCTTGACCACCTGAGCCCACCCTCATCACAATGGCATCATCTTTTAAAATTTGACATGTCTGTCTGTCTGTCTGTTTACCTATGTATTTGAGGTAACTTTAAAAGGTATGCTGAACTGGGATGACCCAGAGGGATGGGATGGGGAGGGAGGTGGGAGGGGGGTTCAGGATGGGGAACACATGTACACCCATGGCTGATTCATGTCAGTGTATGGCAAAATCACTACAATACTGTAAAGTAATTAGGCTCCAACTAAAATAAATAAATTTTTAAAAATAAAATAAAAATAAAAGGTATGCTGAGCAGGTTGTTAAAAATAGAATCAGAAAATCAAGACTGTGAAATGTAAGAAGAGACAAACATTCTAATCAGAAATGTTTCCAAGAGTGAGCGTTACATTTGACTCTGTGTTTCTCAGCAGCCAAGGCAAGAAGGGAAGCATGATTAGTTTCACTTCTGCTCCTAGAAAGATGATGCATTTTTATCTTGGTACCAAACCAAGAGAGAAATCTATCAGTTAGGACCTCTCACAGGATACATCGACCAAGCCTATCACAGCAACGTCTTCAGTGACGGCGTGTGCATGCTAAGTTGCTTCAGTCATTTCTGTCTCTTTGTGACCTGGTGGACTATAGCCCACCAGGCTCCTCTGTCCATGGGATTCTCCAGGCAAGAATACTGGAGTGGGTTGCCATGCGCTCCTCCAGGGGGTATTCCTGACCTCAGGATCATTTTCGTCTCCTGCATTGACAGGTGGGTTCCTTCACACTAGGGCTTTGTGGGAAACCCTCAGTGAGGGAACCCTCAAGAAATGCTCAGTACACTCCGTTTCGGGTAATTTGCAGAGTTTCGTGAAGGGGCTCCTTACAAAGGGAAGAGCAGGGTGCAGGAAGCCACAGGACCAGTGCTATATCCTGGAGGCTGCTGGCGCTGGGGCTATTACACCCTGGGCTGGCAGAGACAACAGAGGGATGCAATCGGCCCAGAATCGGGCTCTGTCTCCTCCCACCCTCCAGCCCCCTGCCAAGACCCCCTCTGAGCCTAGGGAGAAGTCAGAAGGAGCCCCCTGGATGCCGTACTCACAGAGCAGCCTCCTGGGATACAGGGGAGTGGGGAGAAAGACAAGCAGTGAATCTCGAGAGGTAAAGAGCAGAGAACTATTTTAAGTGTCTTTGTGGTTTCACAGAAAGTTTAAACAGGATTTGATAATGCTGCTTTTCATATTAAAAAAGAGAGATAAATGGATTTTCAACATAATTCAGAAAGGACATTCTACAAAGTAGGTGTTAATGTCACTTTCTTATGATGTGAAAGTGAAAGTCACTCAGTCATGTCCGACTCCTTGCGACCCCATGGACTATACATTCCAAGGAGTTCTCAAGGCCAGAATACTGGAATGGGTAGCCTTTCCCTTCTCCAGAGGATCATCCCAACCCAAAAATTGAACTGGGGTCTCCTGCATTGCAGGTGGATTCTTTACCAACTGAGCTATTAGGCAAGCCCTTCTGATGATGCAACATGATACAAAAAGAATTTGAAACTCCCTGAGGATTAAACGGACCATGTGTCCTTTACGTGGTATTCTAAAATTGACACTTTCCTTTTTGCAGGGGGAAGGTGATCAAAGAGCACCTAGTGTGCTGATATGTTCTTTTGGTGGCTGAAGAAAGATCAGCTGAGCTTTAAATCCCAAAGGAACGAGAGGCAGCGTGGGGAGGACGGTCTGTTCTGACTCAGGTTTTGCCCAGAGGGAAGACCAGGAATTGAAAAGCCATTCATTTGAGCTGACATGAAGGGAAACAAGAGTTGTTCCTGGAGAAGACAGTTGAGAACATAACAGCTACCTTCAGTATTTGAAAGACTGTCTTTCAGAAAAGAGATTGTCCAGTTCTCTGTGTCATTCCAGAGGACAGAGCAAGGACCAATGGGAGAAGTAGATAAATTGCAACTCCATAAAGGAGATGGTTAGACAGCATCACTGACTCAATGCACATGAACTTGAACAAATTCTGGAGATAGTGAAGGACAGAGGAGTCCAGTGTGCTGCAGTCCAGGGGGTCACAAAGAGTTGGACATAGCTGAGCAACTGAACAACAAAGGAAGAACTTTCCAGGACTTCAGGCTACCAAACTAAGGAGTGAGCTACTGCAAAACAGGAGTCAGCCTCATATTACCCCAGCAGAAGCTACAGGTAGATGACAAAGGGATGAAGACAGTGGCCTGTGTTGAGTTTACTTGCTTCCAAGTAGCACTTTGGTATGTGCTTGACAGGCATAGATTCATTTACTCTTCTAAGGATGTAGTGACATCATCCCCAACTTCAAAAGAGGAAATGAAGGGCATGGTTGGTAACTGACAGAACCCAGATTTGGTCCTGCTCATACAAGTCCAAGTGCATGTGTTTAAGTAGGCGGCCCAGCCCCTTCTGCCCTAAAAGGGATTCTTACTTTCAGTGGAGGGCGAAACTCATCATGCTATTCAGCTTCTAAATTTCTTCTTATTCCCAAACTGAATATAATTATGCTAAAATCCAGGGATCCTCTTGAAAGAATTAAGAATGGTGAGATCTGTGTGGCCTGGGATGGCAGGAAAGAACTGCAGTCTTGTGGGAGGGGCTGATGTGAATGCAGGTGAGAGGGGAGGATGCTCCTTGTAAGGGAACAGGGGAGAGAAAAGAGGTGCAGCCAGAATAAGGACTGGAGAGGAATCTGCAGTGGCTGTAAGACCAGTCAGGTGGAGCTATAAATTCAGAGCAGTTGGCTGGACCACAGCATGGAACGCACTGGATGCCAGGCTGGGACTTCAGATCTTATTGGTAGATAAAAGGAAACCATTGAAAGTGTTAGGGCTGGAGAGTGGCACAAGGAAAGCACCACTTTAGAAAGATTAGCCTGGCAATAGGGCTTAGGTGGTGCTAGTGGTAAAGAATCTGCCTGCCAATGCAGGAGACTCAAGAGACAAGGATTTGACCTCTAGGTCGGGAAGATACCCTGGAGTAGTAAATGGCAACCCACTCCAGTATTCCTGCCTGGAAATTTTCATGGACAGAGAATGGTGGGCCCCAGTCCATGGGGTCGCAAAGAGTTGGACATGACTGAGCAGCTGAGCACACACACAGCCTGGCAGTGAGGTAGAGGCCAGATTACAACAAAGATATACCAGAAGTGGGAGGCCGTAAGGTGGGAGGCCTAGGCAAGATACAGGAAGATCAACATAAGTAACTCAGTGTCATTTCAAGGTGGGAATTTGCCTTCTGGGCTAAGAACAGGACTACAGATTAGTCAATGTGGTGAGCTAAATGTGATGTGCTAGGAATTCCCTGGTGGTCTAGTGGTTAAGAATCTGCCTTGCAATGCAGTGGACATGGGTTCGATCCCTGGTCGGGGAACTAAGATCCCTCATACCTAAGATCCCACAAGCTGTGGAGCAACAACAAAGCTCACATGCTGCAACTAGAGAGTCCATGCACCGCAATGAAAAGATCCCTCCTGCCACAACTAAGACCCAATGCAGCCAAAATAGATAAATCAATAAATGTCATATGTTTAGTATGTGCGCACCTTCTTGCAACAGCTAGTTAATTAAATACCCATATTAATAATCAACCTGATCATTTTCTGTGGCAGAGCTCTTGAGTCATCCTGGAATCTCCTGTGAACCACACCTCCAGAGAGGCATGCATTTATGAAGTCACCTCCCCTTGTCTCTGGGCTGAGCCTGCCACTGCTGTAACCTATTCAGTTCAGTCACTCAGTCGTGGCTGACTCTTTGAGACGCCATGGACTGCAGCATGCCAGGCTTCCTTGTCCATCAAAGTTATGCCCATTGAGTCAGTGATGCCATCCAACCATCTCATCCTCTGTCATCCACTTCTCCTGCCTTCAATCTTTCCCAGCATCAGGGTCTTTTCCAATGAGCCAGTTCTTCGCATCAGGTGGCCAAAGCATTGGAGCTTCAGCTTCATCATTAGTCCTTCCAATGGATATTCAAGACTGATATCCTTTAGGATTGACTGGCTTGATCTCCTTGCAGTCCAGGGGACTCTCAAGAGTCTTCTCTAAACACTGCAGTTCAAAAGCATCAGTTCTTCAGTGCTCAGCTTTCTTTATGGTCCAGCTCTCACATCCATACATGACTATTGGAAAAACCATAGTTTTAACTAGACAGGCCTTTGTCAGCAAAGTAATGTCTCTGCTTTTTAATATGCTGTCTAGGTTGGTCATAATTTTTCTTCCAAGGAGCAATTGTCTTTTAATTTCATGACTGCAGTCACCATCTGCACTGATTTTGGAGCCCAAGAAAATAAAAGTCTGTCACTGTTTCGATTGTTTCCTCATCTATTTCCCATGAAGTGATGGGACCAGATGCCATAGTCTTCATTTTTTGAATGTTGAGTTTTAAGCCAGCTTTTTCACTCTCTTCTTTCACTTTCATCAAGAGACTCTTTAGTTCTTCTTTACTTTCTGTCATAAGGCTGATCCATCTGCATATCTGGGGTTATTGATATTTCTCCCAATAATCTTAACCCCAGGTGTAACCTATAAGATGCAGCAGAATTGACATTGCACCAGTTCTGAGCCTCAGCCTATAGAAAGTTTGGAGGCTTCTGCTTTTTATCTCTTAGGAGCCATGTAAGAAGTCCAGGAGACACCATGTGTTGAGACCACAAGGAGGGCATTAAAGGAAGAGAAAGGCCCCCCAAGAGAGGCCACCTTGAGGAGGAATGAGCCCGGCCAACACTGAGCCCCAGACACGTGACCCCAGTGGAGCTGTTGGAGCCCCAGCCAGAAGCCTTTCTAACTGAGCACCAGACCCTGGAGTAGAGAAGACACATGGCTGCTCCAGCCCCCGCAGATATCAAGTGGCAGAGAGGCAGACTGACCCCCTGCACCCTGTCCAAATTCACAACCCACAGCACCGTGCGAAATAGTTAAGGGCCTGTTGTTTGAAGCAATTAAATTCTGGGGGTGGTTTCCGGCACAGCAACAGATAACTGAAAGCGAGATCTCCTAGACTCACTAAAAACGCTTTTCCATGTGAGTTACTCTCCCAACCCAAGAGGAGGGGTTCAGCTGCCTTGTCGGGAACACGTAACTCCATTCCAACCAGGCACGACTGGCTTCAGGACAGTGTGGAATCGAAGCTGGAGTGTGATAGCCTTGGTCCCCGAGCCTGGCAGCAGTGGAGACCTGGTTCCTCTCAGGGTTATCGAGAGCCACCCACAGCCACGAGGTGAGAGTCCGGGGAAGGAGAAAAAGATGGCGGACACGACACTTTGCCACCCCTGCGTCTCCTTCCCCGTGAGTCCCGCAGTAATTCGTGTGACTCTGAACTGCTCACACTTCCCTTTGCACTTGGGAGCAAAGCAGATGGCATCAGCACCCCTTTCTCCTGCCTGTCCCCTGCACTGGTCATCCCGGAAGAAGGAGGTATTGTGTGACTGCTCCTAAGGCTGAAAACACATATTCAATTGGCTACTAAATGACCAGCACAGTGTTAAGGCAGCCCCGAGTCTCTCAACAGAACTCCTCATCCCTACAGTTATTGTGTGTCTAGAGCCCCACATTTCCCGAAGCACTTTCACTTATCATTAATAGGATGATGACAATTACTATTTATGCAACAGACACTCTAACAGATGCTTTCTATCCACTGGGGCACGTCAGCCTTCCAGCAGCCTTACAGGTACGGATGTGACTCTCCCAGTTTACAGGTGAGGAAACTAAGGCTCGGGGGGGAACTCGCTTGCCCGAAAAGCCACACACCCAGGAAACGGTAGAGGCAGCATACGCCCGCAGGGTGCCCACTCTAATGGCCTCTTCTTGAGCTAGTCTCTTTTTATAGATGGACGCTCTAGCTGAAGGACCACAGGGAGGCCCCTGTCCTCTCTGGTGCTGGCCTGGGACCTTCTCTGCACTGTCCCACAGCTTCATCCCACAGGACTTGCCCCATCTCTGGACTGCATTGGGGGAGGGGGAGGAGAATGGTCAGGTGTGGATGGCCAGGAAGGAGGGGGAAGAAGGGAGGGGGTGAGCACATCTCCATCCTGCTCCTCACCCCAGCGCATCCCAACACAGGACACCAGAGCCCAATGGGAGAAAAGCACCCAGCGTAAGGCAAGGAAAAGTAGGGTGAGTTTCAGGTCCCCCAGATTACCTCTGATCTGGCTGGACCCATTCCCGTTACTCAGAAAAACTTTCACCCAATGCCTGTATCTCTAAAAATCCAGCTTATGTGTGCCTCTCATCATTAAAAAAAAACATGAGAGTCACCAACAGATGCTAAAATTATTGGGTGAAAGTCTGTAAGATACTTCCAAGGCTTAGACTAGTTATTAATCACAAAGGGAAAGCTGTAACTTAACAGTGACAGACAGTACTAAGTAAATCCAAGGCAATGCCACTGTCAGGGGACAAATGTCACATGCCTGCAGGCACGACATCCTGAGAAGACAGTACCTGTGGGTTTCCTGCCAAAACAACCTGAATCTAAACACGAGGAAACCTCAGACAAGCCCAAAGTGAGGGATATTCTTCAAAATGAAACTAGCCTACATGATTCAAAATCCAAGGTCATACTTTATAGCACAGGGAACTCTGTTCGAGGTTATGTGACAGCCTGGATGGGAGGGGAGTTTCAGGGAAAATGTGAAAGTCGTTCGGTCGTGTCCAACTCTTTGCAACCTCATGGACTATACACATTCCGTGGAATTCTCCAGGCCAGAATACTGGAGTGGGTAGCCTTTCCCTTCTCCAGGGAATCTTCCCAACCCAGGGATCGAACCCAGGTCTCCTGCATTGCAGGCAGATTCTTTACCAGCTAAGCCACAAGGGGAAGCCCAAGAATACTGGAGAGGGTAGCCTATCCCTTCTCCAGCGGATCTTCCCAACCCAGGAATCGAACTGGGGTCTCCTGCATTGCAGTCAGATTCCTTACCAGCTGAGCTATCAGGGGAGCCCTCTGGGAGAATGGATACATATATATATGTATGGCTGTGTCCCTTTAATGTTCACCTGAAATTATCACAGCATTGTCTGTCAGTTGGCCATACCCCAATATAAAATAAAAAGTTAAAAAAAAAGTTAAAAAAATAATATCCCAAGGTGAGACTTCCCCGGCAGTCCAGTGGTCAGGACTAGGTACTCTAGGTGCCAAGGGCCCAAGGCCCCTGGTCAGGGAACTAATACTAGAAGCCATGCAGCCCAGTCAAAAAAAAAAAAAAAAAGAACCAAGCAAAAATGGCAAGGTCATAAAAGGCCAAGAAAATCTAAAGAACCATCCCAGATAAAAGGAGATTTAAAAGACAGGATAATAAATGTGATGTATGATCCTTGATTGGATCATACACCCAAGAAGGGGCAAGCGGGTGGGATAAGGGGAGGTAGAAACTTACTATAAAGGACCTTACTAGGGAATTGTAGTAATTTAAATATGAACTGTGGGTTAAATAATACCCTGCATGGATCAATGTCCCATTTCCTGATGTTGATAATCTTCCTGTGGTTGTGTAAGAGAATGAATGTCTTTGTTCTCAGGGACCATACACTGAAGTGTCTATTGGCAAAAGAGGAATTGTACAAATAAAACAAATGTGGCAAATGGTACCAACAGATGAATCTAGGTGAGAATGGTACTTAGGAGTTCTTTCTATGAGTTTGAATTATTTCAAAATTAAAAGTTTAAAAATTATGCACAAGTATTACATTTGGACACTGGGAGGAAAGACATTTTAAGGGCAGGCTTTGAGCTGCGGCATCTTGCAGTCAGTCCAAAAAAAAAAAGAAAAAGAAAATGCCTCCTTTGGATTTTCTTAAGGTCTCTAAATGCACAGCGATGCTCTTTGCACTCCCCAAATTGGGAAGAGGCCCCCCGTCCTCAGAGATGCAGCTCACTGGCCTGAAGCTCCAAGTGGCTGAAGGAGGAGCAGAGGAGTGCAGAGGGAAAGCTGTGAAGCGCAGGAAGCAGGAAGTAACAGCCCTCCTCCTTCACAGCAATTTGATCAAAATGGTCCCAGGGACGCTCTTGCTCACCTCTTCCCACTCCAGCGCCATGGCCCTATTTGGTTCGAGCCAACTCATTGATTTTGCTCATTACTTTTCCTATTGAACTCTTTGGTCCACAGTGGAGATCATTTGTAAATAAAGCCCAGGGTTTCCAGGGGTTTCTGAGGCAATCAACCAGGCAGGAATGCAGTCTCTCATGTCAGATCAGCTTCTGACCATCCTTTATTATCATTTTTTAATATCACTCATTTTTTTCTCTGTTAAAGTTGTTTCTATCCATCTCACTTTGGCATTGCCCAGACCAATCTTCCTAAATTAGCAGAGTCCTGCAGTACCCTGCCTGGTGAAGGAAAGAGGGAAAAAAAAAAAAAAAAAGACAGACAGACTGTCTGCGGGAAAACTATTTAATTTGAGCTGGTTGCCCCTCTGAAAAATGATGTCCACATCAGATAAGGAGACGGCCAGTTTAAATTGTTCTATCAGAACCGAGCTGCCTGGAATGAAGCTCATTCCACACAATTGGAAACTGTTCTCTTCTGCTTTTTTTTTTTTACAAAGCAATTGCCCAACTTGAAGGCTGTTTGTGATTGAAGTAGAGGCCACAATAATTTATACAGTAAAAGCCTCTATCTAGATCAAATTGTATATTTTCCAGGTAACTATGCTGGGTAAATATTCCCTCTGTTTTATCTTTAATGCAATATCTTTATGCATTCTGTCAAGCTAACACTCCCTGGGGAATATTTTACATGCTGATACACAGGCAACTTGCCACTTATTACATTTAAGGTGGTTTGTCTTTTCAGAGATGAGAACGTGAAGTGTTATATCCGCCTTCTGTAGAACCAGTTTGCCCTATGAATGTGCATGTGTTGCCCTAATGGGTCTCTTCCTGTTCTAATTAATATGACAACATAGCATTGTCATCAGCCAGTATTTATGGGGGAGCCCTCTGAGGCCTGGGTCTGTGCTGGGCGCTTCCATTGAAAGGTCCTATCTTTTTCTAGGGATCTAGGCAAAAGAAGTATTCACACAGCTGTGCAAGGGGTGGGTGACAGCAACTCTTGCTGTGGCAAAACAGTGAGACTGGCTAAATAGATTATTATATATATTGCCATTAAAGAACAAGATCAATGTATAGTGCCTGACATGTTATCATACCATGCTATATCGGGGGAAATTGAAAAAAGTGGACTGAAAAACATTCCTGATGGGATGATTCCATTTTCAGGGGGAAAAGAATCTCAGCATATGTAGAGTATGTGTGTGTGTGTGTACATGGAGATGTGCATGAAGTTTATATTTACATTTTAAAGTCTAGAATAATATACATCAAACTGTTAACAGTGGTAACCATTGTGGACTGGGACTAGAGCAGAAGGCAAAAAGACACATACTTTATTTCAGATGCTTATATATTATTTGAATTTTCTACAAAGAATATGCTACTTTTGTTTTAAAAAAAAAAAAGTGTATTTCTAGTTGTATTTCCCCACCTAGAAATAACAATGGAAGCACAAGACCCTCTCGGGGTTTTATATTTGGGGTGTGTTTTTTTTTTTTTGCTTGTTTATTTTGTTTTTTAAAAGGGAAAATTGAAGACACACATGCCTGATGTCTATAAAATTATATGCAGTAAAAGCTGAATAAGGTGGAATCTAATTATGTGCAAACTTAACTTGGGAGCAGGAGCCTACTTTAGACCCTGACCCTCAGGAAGACTGAATTCTCCAGGACTTCCTGGGACCAGAGACAGTGAGGATGAGAGGAATGGAGTTTTCTGTTATGGTTCCGTTGATCGGCCAACTTGGAAAGGCAAGAAGCAAATAGCCATGATCTTTCCTAGAACATTTTAAAGAACAGCTGTAGATGGAATTGATCAAGCAAGCTTTAGACTCAAGATAAGCAAGTATTAAGTATGTGGTATGTGCTGGGTACTACGCCTGGTGCTTTCACATTTATCACCTCCTTGAGTCCTCAAAACTCAGGGATGCTGGAATGTGTGTACAGATGATGGTTAGAGAGAGTGATACTAAGTTCGATCCCTGGATCGGGAAGAACCCCCGGAGAAGGGAATGGTTACCCACTCCAGTATTCTTGCCTGGAGAATTCCATGGACAGAGGAGCCTGGTGGGCTACAGTCTGTCGCAAAGAGACAGACAGGATTCATACTGAGTTAAAATTAGGTTAAGTCCTGCAGACTATCACGAACCCGTAGAATACCCAATTCCCATTCACCCTGAGGAATTTCAGATTCTCTGAAATGTAGAACAGTGTGAATACCCAGACAACTAAATATACATTTCTTTTTCATTCTTCCCTTTGGTCCACCCAGTCCTTTCGTCTTCAGTGAGTGTAAGCACAGGGTTACTATCCAGGACTGTTGTCTTTTCTTGCTGGGGAGGAGGGAGGAAAAATCATCTGTCTACCATACAGCCTCCTTCCAGTCTTGGAAAGAAGTATATCCCCTCTCAGCACAGAAAGTAAGGGAATCAGAGCCTCCCTCTTCCCCATCCTGGGCAGCCTGCTCAGCCAATCAGACACCTTCACCCAGGACGTTGAACACAGAGCAAATGAGGATATACGAGAAAGAATTCAGACGCAGTGGTAGCAGTTGTATCTAGCAGAAGCAGCAGTGTCCTGCCAAGACTATTACAATCAAAACATAGTTGCTCAACTGTACTTCAATTTAAAAATAAATAGATAAAAAACAAGCAAACAAAAAACATTGTTGCTCTATATCCCAACTCATTAGGCTAGCATAACATTGATATGAAAGCCTGATAAAGACAGTACAATGAAGGAAAAATACATTTTAATCTCTCTCATTCATACAAATGTAAAATTTGTGGTGCTGGAGTAGACGCTTAAGAATCGCTTGGACAGCAAGAGCAAACCAGTGAATCCTAAAGGAAATCAGTCCTCAATATTCATTTGAAGAACTAACGCTAAAACTGAAGCTCCAATACTGGGGCCACCTGCTACTCATTGGCACCTACTCATTGGAGCCAACTCATTGGGAAAGACCCCGACGCTGGGAAAGATTGATGGCAGATGGAGAAGGGGTGGCAGGGAAGAGGATGAGATGGTTACATAGCATCACCGACTCGATGGACATGAATTTTAGTAAACTCTGGGAGATAGTGAAGGACAGAGGAGCCTGGCATGCTGCAGTTCATGGGGTGGCAAAGAGTGGGACAAAACTTAGCGACTGAACAACAAAAATCCTAAATAGAATATCATCATGCTAATCCAGCAATGTAAGGAAAGAATATTATATTACAGCCAAGTTGAGCTTATAGCAGTAATTCAAGGTTGGTTTATCATTAGAAAATCAGTGAATGTACTTTACCACCTTCACATATTCAAAAAGAAAAATTAAGTGATTTTTTTCATAAATTTACAAGAAGCATTGGATAAAATTCATTATGCCTACATGACAGAAAACAGAGTTGTAGTAAGCCAGAAATGCCAGAAACAGAGGAAATCTTCCTTAAACTGATAAAGGATATTCACTCTCAGCAGACATTATACTAATTGGAAAAATGATGAGAGTGTTAAGATTACAAATAAGACAATCATGTCTACTATCACCATTTCCATTCAATATTTTAATAGAGGCCCTAGCCAGAGCAATAAGGCCAGAAAATAAATAAATGGTGTAAGGATCAGAAGGATGACACCAAACTGTCATCATCTGTGGAAGCTATTTTTGTTTACATTTAAAGAATCTTAAAAAAAAAAAAATTTGGATAAATTACTGTGACTAATAAGGGGCAGATACATTTTAATGATATAATTTTCAATAACATCAAAAATAGCAACTACTTACAAGTCTAGCTAGCAAAACATACTCAAGTCATAGACAAAACTACACACCTTGAAAAAATTAAAGGAACCTAAATAAGTGGAGAGAGACATCACGCTCATAGTTTGGAAGACACAATACTGCAAAATATCAAATCTATAGATTCAAGGCAATCTCAAAGCAAACTCTCAACAGATACTTCATGTAAATTGAAAAATGATTCTAAAATTTTTGTAGAAAAGCAAAGAGCCAAGATCAGCCATGAAACTCTTGAGATGAACAAGAGGGAGATCTTGTCCTGCCAGAAATTAAGAGCAGAAAAGAAAACTTATTATAAAGCTATTATTGCAGTGTGGTTCTGGCTTTGAAGACACAAATAGATCAATATTTGTTCATATACAGACATGTGGTTGATTCTAAAGGTAACACCATAAAGCAATGAAAAAGGATAATAAATAGAGCTGGGATAATTTGGTATCCATAGGGAAAAAAATTTAACAGGACCCCTACCTCACACCACACTCAAAAATCAACTCTAGGCAGATTACAGACCTAAACGTAAATGGCAAAATCCTATAGAAGACTATCTTTGTGGGAAAAAATTATAAAGCAAGGCAGAAAATATTAACCATAAAAAGGAAAGTCTGATATAACTGACCGCATTAAAATTTTAAAACTTCTGCTTATCAAAGCATACCATTAAGGGACTTTCCTGGTGGTGCAGTGGTTAAGAATCTGCCTTGCAGTGCAGAGGATGTAGGTTCAGTCCCTGGTTGGTAAACGAAGATCTCACGTGTCACAGGGCCGCTGAGCCTGAGTACCACCACTAGAGAGTCCACGAGCCGCAACTAAGAGCCAATGCAGCCAAATAAGTAAATGTTTTTAAAAGAACAATATATCATTAAGAGAGAAAAAAATGAAGCCACAGAACAGAGCAGAAAAAAAATGTGCAATCCTTAAAACCAAGGAAGGCTCAGATCCAGAATCAATTTGATAAAATGAAACAATCCAATATTTTCTAAAGGGCAAAGGACTTGAGACATTTCACATAGAAGAAACCCAAATGCCAATAAAGATATGAGAAGGTAATAAAGAAATTCAAGTTAAAGCCACAGGGCCGGGCAGGGTGCGGGGGGAGGCGTCAGTGGGTGGGCTTCCCCGCCAATCCTGTGTTTGAGAATCTGCCTGCCAATGCAGGGGACATAGGTTCGATCCTTGGCCGGGGAACTAAGATCCCACATGCCCCGAGCAGCTAAGCCTATGTGTCCCAACTCCCGAAGCCTGCGCACCTAGCGCTCAGGAGCCTCAACCAGAGAAGCTGCCACGATGAGAAAATCCACCGCCAAGAGTAGCCCGTGAAAGTGAAAGTGAAGTTGCTCAGTCATGTCCAACTCTTTGGGACCCCATGGATTGTAAGCTACCAGGCTGCTCCATCCATGGCATTTTCCAGGCAAGAACACTGGAGTGGGCAGCCATTTCCTTCTCCAGGAGATCTTCCTGATCCAGGGATCGAACCCAGGTCTCCTGCATTTCAGGCAGAAACTTTACCATCTGAGCCACCAGGGAAACCGAAGAAGCCCAGGGACCACAGCAAAGGTAGCACCCACTCTCTGCAACTAGAACAAGTCCACCCGCAGCCACGAAAACCCAGCGCAGCCAAAAATAAATAAATGAATCTTAAAAAACAAAAATAGGCATAGTGCACTATCCCCACACACCTAGTACCCAGGCCCGGGCTGCTAAAAGTGTCCTTCTGTTTTATCATAAGGGAGGGGGCTTGGGCTCCCCCCATTCCCCGCCATCCCTCACTACCAGTTCTAATAGTGATGGTCTCCACATGACTTAGAAGAGTATCATTTGAGAAATTAGAAATTCATTTCTCTAAACCATCCTCCAAGCCGTTTCTGCCAGGCATCCTATTAAAGCTGACGTCCTACTTTATGTCACAAAGTCTCAGGATTAGAAATGCCATTCATGAAATCTCTCTCTCTCTCTCTTTTATTTTTTTCTAATTCTTCTTTGAAGCAACCACTTTGACCACCACTCTGGTCTCCTCAAACTTCTTTTTCCCTTCTATTCTTGGGCTTTGTTCAGGCTACTGCAAAACTGCATCTTTCAAACTTTGTGAAGGCCGTTTGCTACAAATACTAAATCACTTTGGTCCAGTGTACACAGCATCTTTTTTGGTTTAGGTTTTTTAAAATTTTTATTGAAATATAGATATTCATAGTGTTGTGTTGCTTTCAGATGTACAGTAAAGTGATTCAGTTGTGTGTGTGTATGTATATAAACACATATATACTGTATGTGTGTCTGTGTGTGTATATATAAATATATATATATTGTGTGTTTGTCTGTGTGTGTATATATATAAATATATATATATACTGTATGTGTGTCTGTGTATATATATAAATATATATATACTGTATGTCTGTCTGTGTGTATATATATAAATATATATATACTGTATGTCTGTCTGTGTGCATATATATAAATATATATGTACTGTGTGTGTGTGTGCGTATATATAAATATATATGTACTGTGTGTGTGTGTGCATATATATAAATATATATGTACTGTGTGTGTGTGCATATATATAAATATATATGTACTGTGTGTGTGTGCATATATATAAATATATATGTACTGTATGTGTGTGTGTCTGTATATACACATATACAATGTATGTGTGTCTGTGTGTGTATATATAAAGATATGTATACTGTATGTGTGTCTGTGTGTGTATATATAAATATATGTATACTGTATGTGTGTGTGTGAGTATATATAAATATATATATACTCTGTGTGTGTGTGTGTATATATATAAATATATATATACTGTGTGTGTGTATATATAAATATATATGTACTGTGTGTGTGTGTATATATATAAATATATGTACTTTATGTGTGTCTGTGTGTATATATAAATATATATATATACTGTATGTGTGTCTGTGTGTATATATATAAATATATATATACTGTATGTGTGTCTGTGTGTATATATATAAATATATATGTACTGTATGTGTGTGTGTATATATATAAATATATATATACTGTATGTGTGTCTGTGTGTGTATATATAAATATATGTATACTGTATGTGTGTGTGTGAGTATATATAAATATATATATACTCTGTGTGTGTGTGTGTATATATATAAATATATATATACTGTGTGTGTGTATATATAAATATATATGTACTGTGTGTGTGTGTATATATATAAATATATGTACTTTATGTGTGTCTGTGTGTATATATAAATATATATATATACTGTATGTGTGTCTGTGTGTATATATATAAATATATATATACTGTATGTGTGTCTGTGTGTATATATATAAATATATATGTACTGTATGTGTGTGTGTATATATATAAATATATATATACTGTATGTGTGTCTGTGTGTGTATATATAAATATATATGTACTGTATGTGTGTCTGTGTGTGTAATATACACACACACATGCTGTGCTTAGTCACTTCAGTCGTGTCCTACTCTTTGTGACCCCATGGACTGTAGCCCGCCAGGCTCCTCTGTCCATGGGGATTCTCCAGGCAAGAACACTGGAGTGGGTTGCCATGCCCTCCTCCAGGGGATCTTCCCAATTCAGGGAACAAACCCTGATCTGCACTGCAGGCAGATTCTTTACTGCTGAGCCACCAGGGAAACACATATACATATATTCTTATATTTATATATTTTATTCTTATATATACATTCTATATGTAGTCCTTTTTAATTGTTCCATTATACATTATCACAAGATACTGAGTATAGTATAGTCCTATGCTATACAATAGATCCTGTTGCTTATCTATTTTGTATTTAGTAGTGTTTATATTTTAAACCCAAACTCTTCATTTATGCCTCCCCCACTTCCCCTTAGGCGACTATGTTTTCTATGTTTGTGACTCTATTTCTGTTTTGTAAATAAGTTCATTTGTATCATTTTTTTTTAGATTCCACATATAAGCTCTGTCATATACGTGTCTTTGTCTGACTTACTTCACTCGGTATGATAATCTCTAGGTACACCACGTCTTAAAGCACACTTTCCATCAGAGCTTGCACCTGTCAGAGCCATGAGACAGGGATCCTGTCTTATCCCTTGAACTTGCTCCAGGGACCAAGGTAGACGAGTGGCCTCAGGGGAATGGGATGCAGCCTGGCCACCCCTCCTTTCATCGAAGGCTTTCTTTTTCTTCCTTTTCTATGCACTTGCGTTTCAGATAAAGTGCCCATCTCCACGGCCAAGAAGAGGTCAAATTAAGAATGGTGCTCTTTTTAGCAACCACAAAAAGTTCTCATTTTCTCATTGAATAAAGTTCCCTAATGGCTGATATATGAGCCCAATTTCTAACCCTTCCTGAATTGCACCATTTCCCTCTCACTGACTCGGGCTCCCTGTGGGGCAGATTGCCTTGGGCACCATAGGTGCTGGGAGGAACCAGCAGGAATCATCATTTCTCCCTTCTAGGCTTCTTGCCTTTGGTATTTTATTTCATTCCCAAGTCCTAAACCTTACAAGAGAACTGAGGCATCACTGGGGTCCTTAAACTGCCCCCATCTGAATCAGATGCAGTAGCCCAGGTTTATTTAAAGAAAACCAGTTCCTCCTTTCCAGGCTAGTCTCGAGAAGACAGAGGGTAAAACTGGATGGAAGGAGGGGTTCAAGCTGTTTAATAAATGACCTAAAAAAAAAAAAAATCACTGTCCATGAGGTTCTTAAATCAGAGCCTCTGTATCTGTGGCTTTTAAAGACCCTGGAAATTTACCCCCTCCCCTGAAAGCAACAGCCTTTGTACTGAGATGGATTCTGTCACTGGACCAAGAAGTTCCCAGAATGAGGAGTCTGGGCATACCATACCCGACTGTGCCATCTCGTGCCTAGTCTAGAGCCATGAGACACAAGACCCGAGAGCCTGCATGCCCTAAACAGCAGCTCAAGGCATCTGAACATGTAAGACACCTTGATAGAACCTGAGGATATGGTGCTGTGTGCTCAGTCGCTCAGTCGTGTCCGACACCATGGGTCTTTGCGATCCCATGGACTGTAGCCCACCAGGCTCCTCTGTCCCTGGGATTCTCCAGCAAGAATACTGGAGTGGGCTGTCATGCCCTCCTCCAAGAGATCTTCCCAACCCAGCGATCGAACCCAGGTATCCCGCACTGCTGGCAGATCCTTTACCATCTGAGGCAGCTGTATCTTAAACCCAAGTCTAAGCACTTGGCTCTTAAATCTAAGGACTCTCAGCTACAAACAATGCCACCACCCCTGGCCTGGCATTAGTACCTGAAGCCCTCTGTGCATGGGCAATAGAGGAAGCTGATGCCCTAGCATGCTCTAGTCTAGAACTGCAGATGCTCCCCTTCTGGGGGAGAATCTTTAGTCTAGGAGACGTCCTTGAGTTCCGGAAGGTTTTGTATTTTCTAATATTTTTTTGTTTGTTTATTCAAATATTTGGCTGTGCTGGGTCTTCACTGGGGCACACGGGATCTTCAATTTCAGCATGTGGGATTTAGTTCTCTGACCAGGCATCAAACCCAGACCGCCCACATTGGGAATGCAGAGACTTAGCCACTGGATCATCAGGGAAGTGCCTCAGAGGGTTTTCTACCACTATTAAAGAAGGAATTTGCATCCCAAAAGTAGTCCCTTTCTCTCCACAGCCACCTCTGAAAGCCTTCAGAGTCCTGGAGAAATCTGAATTTGATGGACTCTGATGTAAGTGAGGGTGTCCCTGGTGGCTCAGTGGTAAAAAACCCACCTGCCAATGCAGGATATGCGGGTTCGATCCCTGGGTGGGGAAGATCCCCTAGAGAAGGAAATGGCAACCCACTCCAGTATTCTTGCCTGGGAAATCCCATGGAGAAAGTAACTTGCAGGGCTGCAGTCCACGGCGGTCTCAAAATAGTCAGACATAACTTAGCAACTGGGCATGCATGCACGATGTACGTGAACCACGTCGGGCTCAATTCACTTCTGTGAAGCTTTGAACTGGAAACAACGGCATCCTGTTTTGAAGGATGTCTGTGCAGCAAGCACTTGCTATGATTTTATCCTTTCCTTGTGTTTAAAAAACGAGAAACCCGAGGCTCAGAGGGGTTAAGTGACTTGCCTGAGGTCACACAGCTATCTGATACCAGACTCCCAAGACCTCTCCCGTCCCTGGATGCTGGGTTGCCTCACACTGGGCGTGCACTTTGCCGGGTCCTCCCGCAGTGGGCATCAGGGTGCTCTGAGGTCAGCCTCTCTCCCTGGCAGGAGCCCCGTTGTGTCCACAGCACACATCCAGACCTCACAGGGAGAGAAGAACCATCTGGGTTTCTCTAGCTCAACCCAGCTCAGCAGCCTCTGACCCGACTCAACTGCTTAGCAACCTCCTGGGGCTCCCTGTCACCACGCCCAGGAACGGCCAGGCCTCTCAGCCATAGTCCCCCAGCTTCCTCCTGGCACTTCATGGTCTAGGAGCCCAGACCTGCGTCAGCCCCTCCAGCTATGCTCTCTCACTTCCCTCCCTTCCTGGGCTTGTGCCACTGCTTCCACCAGATTCTGACTCTTCCCACGACTCCTAATGCTCACACGACCCCTCCTCCAGGAAGCCCTCTCGGATTCCTCCCCCAGTCGCTTGCCGCCACACCCCACCAAAGTCAGTACCCTCTGTCCAGTGACAATCTGGCTGTATGTGGCCCACCTAGTAGTATCCAGAGTATGGGGACTGCATCTGGTCACAACGTCGTCCCCAGGGCAGCCTTCAGCTGATTATTGGGGGTGGGGTCTAAACCTGCCCTGGGGTTGCCTGTCTTCCTAGCCTGGAGGGGGCACTGGCCCAAAAGTGGCTGTAGGCGTCAGCGCCGCTGAAGCCCTAAGCTTCCGCCCCTGGAGCTGCAGACGCAGGCCTTGCGCACAAAAGGCACAGCGTGGTCGCCTCTCCTGGAACAAAGAGACGCACGTGGGCATCACCCTCGGTGGCGACGGCCACCCCGAGCCCTGCCGCCCACACCACACTGGTTGCCATGGCGTGTTTCAATTAAGTGGAAGGACTTTGTGTCTTGATAACAGCAAGCATGCCTCCCTTTTGTTTGTCTCAGGTCCCTCTGGGAACCGAGAGAGGGCGCAGAGATCAGAGCTGGTTCTCAGGGGAGGGGCGGGAGGGAGGCCCTTGCGGAGGAGACTGGGGAGGTGGGGGGAGGAGCTGCCCCTCTGACACGCCCCTGCTCCGCTGCCCTGAGACCAGCTTCCCCTGTCAGGAGGCGCCTCCTCCAGGCTGTCACCCATGATGGGCTAAGGGCATGGGACAGTGCTGGGCAGACTGATCTGTTCTCAATCACCTGTCGGTAGCCTCTGCTTCCATCAGGGATCAAGACAAGGCCACAGCGGGAAACATGGAATTTCCTAGGCAAAACTGGAGTGGGTTGACATTTCCTCCTCCAGGGCATCTTCCCAGCTCAGGGGTCAAACCCATGTCTCCTGCATCTTGTGCATTGCAGGCAGATTCTTCACCACTGCCCCACCAGGGAAGATGCCTCCTTAAGCATTCCTTAGCCTGGTGTCCCACTGAGGCCCTTAGGTGCTTCCAGCCCAACGTCAGGATGAATTTATGTGGAGAACCTGCGTAATGAACCCACCCATAAGCACAAGGTCATACCTCATTTGTAGTTTCATCTGAGTTGAGCAGAATAAGCTAAGCAGAGACCAGGGGACCCATTTTACAGATGCGGAATTTCTGATCACAGAAGTTAAGAACCTTGGAGATGGAGCCAGTATTTGAACCCGGGTTTGTCTGACTCTCCCGGTATTCCCTCTCCCCAGCTGCCTATTCAGCTTTCCTTGGATGTGTGCTGTGTTCAGAGCATGGGCTCAGCCATGTGCCGGGCCCTTTCGAAGTTCTGTGGGGGAATGGGTGAGGACTCCAGTCCCAGGCTCACAACCTAGACCAGCACTATCCCATCAAATAAAATGCCAGCCCCATCCAGACTTTTAAATTTTCTAGTAGCCACATTAGCGAATGCAAAGAAACAAGTGAAATTAATTTTAATAAAAAAATGTCTTTGGCACACTATGCAAAAATATCATTTCAACATGTAATGAGATCATTTACATTGTTTTTTTCCTATTAAGCCCTAGAAATCTGAAGTGTATTTTATCGTTGCAATACCTCTCATTTCAGACATGTCATCCTGTCGTGCCCCAAGCCCGAGCCCCTAACTCGGGCTTGATGATGACACTTCCCACCCACTGCTTCTCAGAGCTCTCTCCCGCACAAGATCTCCTTGTATCTTCACAACAAGAAGGTGGGCAGACATGGTTACTCTCTCACAGATGGGATTGCCAACCACCAGATGGTCTCCAGTGACCCTTGCATCTGGGTATTTACACCTTTTAAAAAAAAATTTAAATATTTATTTATGTATTTGGCTGCGCCAGGTCTTGGTTGCAGCTTGCAGGATGTTCCATCTTCCTTGCGACATGCAGGATCTTTAGTTGCAGCATGCCAGCTCTTACTTGCGTCATGTGGGATTCAGTTCCTTCTTGTTGTTGTTCAGTCTCCAAGTTGCCTTTGACTCTTCCCGATCCTGTGGACTGCAGCACACCAGGCTTCCCTGTCTCCCTCTCCATCTCCCAGAGTTTGCCCAAGTTCATGTCCATTGAATTGGTGATGCCATTCAATCGGTGGTGCCAGTTCCTTGACCCGAGATCAAACCCAGGCCCCCAGCCTTGGGGGCACAGAGTCTTAGCCACTGGACCACCAGGGAAGTCCCTGGGTATTTACATCTTTGCGTGGTCCCCTCCGTATGAAAGAGGGCTGCCCTGTGAAACCAACAGTACACCGTAAAATGGCAGAGTGTGACTCTCAGGCTGGTCCTGGAAGCCACTGTTTTCACCTTGCCCTCTTGGGATGCTTACACTCGGGGAAGCTGGCCGCCATGCTGTGAGGACCCTCAAGCAGCCCTGCAGAGAGGTCCACATGGTAAGAAGCTCAGGCCTCCTGCCAGCTGCGAGCACTAACTTGTCAGGCAGGCAAGTGAGCTGTCTTGGAAAATGAGGTCTCCAGCCCCAGTCGAGCCTTGAGATGCTTGGAGCTCCGACCCACCAACAGCCTGATGGCAGCCTCTGAAAAACCCTGAGCCAGAACCATCCAGATAAGCCAATCCTGGATCCCTGACCCACAGGCTATTTGAAATCATAATTTTTTTGTTTGAAGCCACTAATATTTGGATAGCAAAAAATAATTAATATACCTGGGCAAGGGACTTTCCTGGCAGTCCACTGGTTAAGACTCTGTGCTTCCACTGCATGGGTCTTGGGTTCGATCCCTGGTGGGGGAATTAAAATGCCACATGCCATGAAGCATGGCCAAAATAATAAATATACACATACAGCAAGACAGTCTAGGACACCTACCCAGGCTGACCCATCTCAGAAATCACAAGGCAGAGCAAATTCAACTCAGTACTGGAGAATCTCAGCTCTGATATGGGCCCTAGGGACCCCCATCCAGCAGCCCTCCCCCACCACAGGAGCCCTCCCCTGCTCCTCTGTCTCTAGCTGCCGCTCCACCTCCAGACACTTGGCACCAAATTGCTTCGTGACACGTTCATTCTCTCCATCACCCTGGAGGAATTACGATTTGGCTCATCTCAAATCACAGGTCAGGCGAGGCGGAGTGTTAGGGGCTGCAGCCAAGCCGGCAGGAAGGGTGTATCTCACGGCTCAGGCCTTCCAGCTGTAAAAGAGTAACCCTTCACCCCGGCAAACTCCTGCTCTCTCTCGCCAATCTCTCTCCTGCTGATGTCTTTTCACCGATAAATGCTGAAAAAGCCAAGGCTCCCTCTTAAACTCACTCACCTGGCCCACCTCCAGTTCTGAGGCAGCAAGTGTGAGAAATAGCCCCATTAGTGCACACCGTGGAAATTCCAGGGAGAGGGGCACGTGTGCATGGGAAGGAGCCCACCCCCCAGCCCCCAAGCCCACCCTCAGGTTTCCTCCGCTTTCAGGGACCCTGAGTCTTTCATCTTCCAGGCTCAGGGGAGGGATAAACCAGGAGCTGGAGATTAACATATATCTGCGTGCATGCATGCTCAGGTGCTTCAGCCATGTCTCTTTGCAACCCCATGGACTGTAGCCCACCAGGCTCTGTCCATGGGATATTCCAGGCCAGAACGCTGGAGCTGATTGCCATTTCCTCCTCCAGGGGATCGTCCTGATCCAAGGATGGAACTGGCGTCTCCTGGGGCTTCTGCAAGGCAGGCGGATTCTTTACTGCTGAGCCACCAGGGAAGTCCCTAACATACACACAGACCACTGTATATAAGATAGATAACCACCAAGGACCTATTGTATAACACGGGGAACTCCACTCACTATTCTGGGATAAACTATATGAGAAAAGAATCTGAAAAAGAATAATTATATGTATATGTGTAATGGAATCACTTTGCTGTACATCTGAAACTAACACACTGTAAATCAACTATGTGCCAATAAAATTTTTTTTTAAATGTAAGCAAAATATCTTTAAACAGAAGCCTGACAGGCTCGATGTTAACTTCCCACACCCTTTCCTTCAGGGTCTCCTCAAAGGATGGGGCCGGGTGTGCAGGGGGTGTGTGTTAAGTGGCGTTCCTTCCCCTTGGACTTCTCAGTACTGAGCAGGTACTTCCTCATCCCTCCCCCCGGCACCTCCTACTTCCACTGCCCAGCCCTTCAGGGACCAACCTACCAGCCCCCAAGCTTAGAGGGCTGAGCGGAGGGACTGCACCCTGGAAACAGGAACCTTCAGAAACCCTCTCACCTCGTGGAGTGTGGACTCAGACCTCACAGCCTGGCTGGCAGGAGGGCACCGCCACCCATGTGTCCGTGTATCCAGCAGGAATGTCTCGAGGGCCCTCCTCAAGACAAGGTGCAGATGCTAGACCAGCTGCAGGGGCACAGAGAGGAGGGGCTCAGGTGTGTCCTCCATCTGGCCCGTCTGCCCAGGTGTGCTGTCTTGAGGCCATGAAGGTGATGTGCACATGTGCAGTTAAGCAGGTGGGGGCATTCCTTGATTTTGTTAGTCTCATTAATGAATCATCTACTTAAGATTTTACTCAACATATATGTTCTCTGTTTTTTTGCCATTTTGAGTTGTTTTTCTCTGAGTGTATTCTCCACACTGAAAGCAGGGTGAACTTTCTGAAGCCCAGATTACTTGCTTCACCTCATCCACAGCCTAGAAGCTCCATGAGAGTTGGAACTGCATCTGGTTTTGCTCACCGAGACCAGTTCCTTTTACATAGTATTAATACCTGCTCCATAAACATGTGTTAAATAAATGAATGAATTAGGAAGGTCCATCTAGTCAAAGCTATGGTTTTTCCAGTAGTCATGTATGGATGTGAGAGTTGGACCATAAAGAAAACTGAGCACCAAAGAATTGATGTTTTTGAGCTGTGGCGTTGGAGAAGACTCTTGAGTCCCTTGAATTGCAAGAGATCAAACTAGTCAATCCTAAAGGAAATCAACCCTGAATATTCATTGGAAGGACTGATACTGAAGCTGAAGCTCCAATACTTTAGCCACCTGTTGTGAAGAGCCAACTCTTTAGAAAAGACACTGATCCTGGGAAAGATTGAAGGCAGGAGGGGAAGGGGACAACAGAGGATGAGTCAGATGGCATCACCAACTCAATGGACATGAGTTTGAACAAGTTATGGGAGAAAGTGAAAGAGGGAAGTCTGGCGTGTTGCCGTCCATGGGGTCGCAAAGAGTCGGACAAGACTGAATGACTGAACTGAACTGAGGAACTCCAGACCCTAGCTTCTGAAAATAAGTGTCCTCAAACCCCACCCTCTAGCACTTCTCCACATATTGGGTCCTCTCTCCAACCTCAGTCTCCCATCTTTTAAGGGGGTTATTCTTTCCTGGCCTGCCAAACAGGGTGATTTGTGGACTCACATGAGTCACAGGAGCCCTGTAGTGTGGTGCTTAAAAACATGGCTTTGGGGACTCCGCCTTGCCGTCCAGGGGATGCTGGTTCGATCCCTGGGCAGAGTACCAAGATCTCACATGCCGCGGAGCAGCTGAGCCCACGTGCCACGGCTAGAGTGTCCAAGTGCCGCAGCCAAAGATCCTGCATGATGCAAAGTAGATCCCAAATGCTGCAACCGAGATCGATGCAGCCAGATAAATAAATATCTTAAAAATCCAATTATTTTTTTTAAAAAATGGGCTTTGGTCTCTGAAAGACCAGAGTGGGGATCCCTGTTCAGTTCCCACTAGCTGGGCAGTGGTCACTCTGCTGGCATGGCTTATAATTATTTGCATGGGACTCCTTCAATATTTGCACCTGAACATGTAAGACATTCTAAGTTCTCCTTGTTCATTAATGTATCTCCTAACATCTTTGAGACTTTATGAAACACTGATTTTGCACCCCTTAGAGCGTCAACATCTAAAACAGGTTTTCTCCTTTACAGAGAGGGTTTTCACATTTATTCTCCCCATGGAGACTATTATCCCCACTTCTCAGGTGAGAAAACTGAGGCTCAGAAAGGTCACTTGACTTTCCCAAAGCCAGGCAACTGAGAAATATCATACTCACCGCCCAAGTCATGCTGCAAAGGGGATCTAGGAATCCCCACCATGGGGCGAGGGGCCTGCCAAGTACGTGGCACGATGCCACACACACAGTAAGCACTCAGCAAACTGCAGACACCACTGGCTGCCCAGGAAGAGAAGATGGTGGTCCTGTGCCCGTCACCCCTCCACTGGTGCCGAGCCTGGAGTGTTCGGGAAGTGCTGGCCAATGGCCAGCACTCTCTCTCTCCCCACTGGCCTTCAGTTAAGGACCCAGCCTCTGTCCCTGTCGGTCCCACCGCAGGTCAGCGTGTCTGCGTGCAGGTTCTGCCCTGCAGGTGGACCCCCAGGGCATAGAGGCTCCTGCTGTCCTCAGCCCTCCACCGGGGAAGCTGGCCAGCTACACCAGCGGACCCAAGCCCCCTCCCCAGGCCTCGGTCTCTGCAGGGACAGGTCAGGATCTCTAGCAGATCCAGGAGTTCTCAGCCCAGAGAACCCAGGAAGCCTCATCCCCACCTCCAGGCTATTCACCTTCAGCTGCAGCGAGAGGGCCTGGTGGGCTGAGCTGCTGTGTGCCTAGAATCACAGGATAAGGTCCCCACAGAGCAGTCTCCCTGGGGCCCCATTGGAAGGGCGGAGCAGGGGGCGTTGGATGGCTCAGCGACCTCATGAGGCTTGTGGCTCGCTAAACAATTCAAGTTACGATCTGAAACGCCTGGCTTCTTGGCACATTGCGCTTGGCAGACTCATCCTGCCCGTGAGTGGGCCCAGCCACCCCACCCCGCCCACACCTCTGCCCAAAAGAGAACGTTCGTTACTTGTTGCAAGGAGTCAGGCAGAGACACACTTTCACTCTGCATTCTTTGGTCAGAATTAACCAAGCGGGGCAGCCCCGCCCACCACCTTCCCCGTCTTACGTCCTCCATTCCCCTAAAGCACTTGTCCCTGGAAAGGCAGAGAGGACCGGGAGCGCTCAGTGGCCCAGCCGCAGAGATCGCACAGTCCATTACTAAAGGGCGGGCGGTCCTCAGTGTCCCCGAGCGAACGCTCATGACCATCTCTCCCAGACTCCCGCCTTCCCTTCACCAGTTCTTCCCCACTTAGGACGGAAGTCTGCTTTCAGCCAAGATGCCTGTGTATTTACAGGAAGAACAGGAGATGGTTTGCCACGTGGTTAAAAGTACTACCTCAAATAAGAAGTATTGGCAAAGATGTAGAGACACTGAGTCCTCAAACATGGCCGGGGGTTTGTGAAAAGGTGCAGCTGCATGGAAAACAGTTTGGCAGTTCTTTAAAAAAAAAAAAAAAAGAAAACATAGAATGATCATATGATCCAGTAATTCCATTCCTAGGTATAGATCCGGAAGAACAGAAGGCAGGGATTCAAAGTTCCTGTTCACAGCAGCACTATTCACAGTTAGCCAGAGCTGGGCAAAACCCAACCAGCCGCATCTGCCCATTGATTGATGAGTGGACAAACCGAACTCAGTCTATCCATGCCATGGACTATTTTTCAGCCTTAAGAAGGAATGAAATTCTGATGCATGCTATAGCATGGATGAAACTTGGAAACATGCTAAGTGAAAGCTGGACACAAGAAGACAACTGTGTGGCTCCCCTTTGACAAGGCACCCAGAATAGACAAATTCATAGAGACAGAAGCGTGGGTAGTGGTGGCCAGGGACAGGGGAGCTGGCGGCAGGGGGCATGGGGACTTATTGTTTAATGAGTTCAGAGTCTCAGCGCCGGATGCTGGGAAAGTACTGGACGTGGATCATGGCGGTGGTGGTGGCCCAACATCACGGCTCTGCTTAATGCCACTGAATTATACACTTAAAAATGATTAAAATGGTTTTTTAAAAAAATTGCTGTCTAGAAGTAGAAGGTCCTTTCCTTTCACAGTTCAGTTTCATTCTTTATTCAACACAAGTACCCTAAGAACCAGTTCCAGGGCAGAATGAAATCAAGGGTTCTGTGTCCATAAGGAGCTCACCTTCATGTGGATTCTGGGCACAGACACTTAGATCACAATCCTAGTTCAGGGAGATCATAACAATGATGTCCGGGGAGTTAAACGCAAGGCTCAAGGAAGAAGGAGGCTGCAGTACACTAGCCCGGCTCCCACTTGAAATCTCTCCCCAGGTTTGGGGGGTTGGAGACAGCAGAGGTGACAAGCTGGCCCCAGGCTATTGATGGGGGATGAACAGAGCGAGAAACTGGGGGGAGTGGGGCAGCCAGGGGGCTTGGCAGGTCTAGAGTGACTCCTCTGCCCTCAATCGAACCCTTCATCCACCCTGTCAAAGAGGGCTGAGGTCTGCTAGCCACACGAATGTTATCAATTAATAATGATCAGAAAACGAAGGCAAAGAAAAGCTAACTCTTAGTGAGTGTGTCCTTCTGGCCAACCACTGTACCAAGAGTTCCACCTGAGTTTTCTTGTCCAATGCCCCCCCCTCCACGGCCCCAGGAGGTAACTGAAATTATTATTATTTTACAAATGAGAAGACTGAGTTCAGAGAGGAAAATGTGTCCAAGGTCACAGGTATAGAAAACCAAACTGTGAGGTGACAACTTCATGCAGAAAACATTTTTCTTTTCTTCTCAAAATGAGTCGGGCACGTCTGCAGAATGAAAACAGGTAAACTATAGGTGGTCTTTTGAACCCTAAACGACCCTCCCCCATTAGTCTATCTTCAGCGCTGAGCTCGAGGACCACAGCCAAGAATTCAGGGCAAACTTATCACCCTGAATTATCTATGGACTGAGGTCTTTGTCAGGTTTTGATGGCTCTGATCTGGGACGGGGTAGGGGTAGGTGCCCAGGAGGAGCCCTGGACTGGACTCAGACCCCCCTCTGCCTTCCTTCTGGAAGCAGCTCTGGTCAGGGAGGGCTAGAAGATGCTGATGCTGGGAGATGATCTCTAATACAGATGCTGGCACTGGTCTTGGGCTGCATTCATGGGCACGCTCTCACTTAACTCCTCGAGGACCTTGTGGAGTAAAGCATCATATCTCACTTTCTCAGATGGAGCTTCAGAGGGGCGAAACGACTGGCCTCAGGGTTCCAGAGGGAGCACGGAACCAGCTACATAATTTTTGAGGCCAGTGCAAAATGAAAACGTGGGGTCCCCTTGTTCAAAAGTGAGACAGAATCTTCAGATGGCAACAATAGGAAACCAGACACGGGGCCCTTCTGCACATGGGAACAGGCTACAGGCCGGTGAAGTCAGTCCGCGGTGTTAGAACTGAGCTAGGACTTTCTGGGCGCATGTTCCAGAGCCCAACAGCTGCCTCTCCCGGCCCCTAAATACAGCTGCCCTGGGGTCCCTGGGCTGCAGCCCCCAGAGTGGGAGGGGTTCTGTGAAGCGAGACAGTGAGTAAAGGCCTGGACAGAGCCGGGTCACAGACTCCAGCCCCATGTCGCTGATCGCATTAGCTCAATTCAATTGTGATTCTCTCTAATTACAATCCTTTTCTAGGAACAAGAGGGCCAAACTGAATTAGGAGGGGGAAACAGCCCATACTTTCATTCAGAAAAAAAAAAAAAAAAAAATGGAATAAAAGCAAAATTAGATTTTACTCTGTTGGTCCTGGAAGAAGGAGCCAGAGAACCTCAGCTGAGGCTTGCCTCTGCCACTTGACCTTGTGTGGCTACCAAGAGTTAAGGCTTCTTCAGCCTCAGTTTCCCTATCTGTGAAATGGGGACAAAAGAACTATTTGGGGAACTTTAATGAAGATTGATGATGTAGTAAGTACTTAATCTTTTGGAGGAGGCTCATAAAAATTTGTTGTTGTTTTTTAGTCATTAAGTCGTGTCTGACTCTTTCCAAACCCCTGGTCTATAGCCCACCAGGCTCCTCTGTCATGGGATTTTCCAGGCAACAATACTGGAATGGATTGCCATTTCTGTCTCCAGGGGATCTTCCTGACCCAGGGGTTGAACCTGTGACTCCTGCATTAGCAGTCAGATTCTTTACCATTGAGCCTCCAGGGAAGCCCTTGTAAAAACTACACCCTCCTATTTAATTTCAGGGGTGTCATGGGGCCCTGAAGTACAGGCATAGTATCCCTGGAAGTGCCTAGAAGTCAAGTTAAGAATGGCTAAAATAAGGACTGTAAAGGCACAGTGCAACTAAAATACTTGTTATTTTGTGGGATTTCAGGCCACTGTAACATGAACACATTGAATTCGAAAGGCTTTTTGAAATATTCAGACTTTTAAACAAATAAGCCAGAGGACCTGTGCATTATTTTATTCTGGTCTAGCATGAATATTTCATAAATTACATGCAATTATTAACAACACTAGCAAATTAATTACTGTCAATTCATATTAATAAAATTGCATTTTGTCATAAATAAAGTTAGTTTACTGCACGCCATCAGTCTCTGAGGTATTCACATTTGTCAATTGTCCTCTACTTCAGGCTAAAGCAAAAGTAATCAAATAACTAATTATTGTACTAAATGTAGCACTGCTTTCCCGTCAATGAAAACTCACATTATTTATAGCCCTTAGGACTGAATATTCAAATCTGTGTGAATTCCAATGCCAAGAGGAACTTTTCAGCCCTCTGCCTTTCTACGCGCTCCCTCAGCCTCCAACCTCAGCCACCTGTACCTTGGAGAAGATATCTCAGCAAGTAGTCGGTGGTCACTCTGGTGAACAGGAACTCAGAGTTTGCCGATCTACTGGAAGCTTCCCCAGTGCCAGAGGCCAGTTACCCCATACCACGTAGGTATCCTCTACCGTTGTTCACTCTTATAAATAAAATTTTATGCTTTCAATAAAAGCTCCAGAGTTGTAACCTGAGATTACAACACTGATTTTGTGTTTCTGTGTCCTTTTCAAAGCCTGGGGGTTAGCTGATCAACGTGAAATCAAAATAACAACAGTGACGATTGTATGTGCAGAGACCCTAGTTCCAAGAAAGGTCACCTTCACGGGTTCTAGGTGGACATACATTTTGTGGGGACCCTACGCACCCCAGTGTTGAATGCACTTCTCACTGTGACACAGAGGTTCCTCGTCCCATAGGACACAGGTGCTGACCTGCGCCAGGCCCCCAGCTAAGCATGGAGTCATCCAGTGCACGGGAGACAAACACAGCCCATCAGAAACATGAAACTGGGGTGATCCCAAGGGGAAAGTGAGGTAAGCCACACAAATACCCTTAAAGAGAAGTACCCCAAATAGCACTTTCTTAAAATTAAAACTCCAGATGGGAGGTTTTTATTGCAGGCTGATACACATGTGAGAAAGACATCAATTTAGTGAACATTCCCCAAACAAAGAGGTCAGCCCATGTCAAACAGGTGCATTCCATTTATCCAAAAAGGACAAATAAAGAGTCTTCAGTCATCCTCAATAAAGAGAAAATACTGGGACACCAACGAGAAGTTGCAGAGACATGTTCTCACCAAAGGGAAACACCTCTGGGCTGAAGCATCCTGGTTGATGTAAAACACTTGTCTCGAGTGGACACACACCAAGCAGGAACTTAGTGGACACCAGACAGGACCCTCCAGGCCATTGGCAAGCCAGGGCCCTGGGGCAACTGGACCCATGGGAACCAGAAAGTGGTGGAGCAGAGAAGAGGCATAAAATACACACACACACAAGTCTAGGTTGCTTTGGAGCAATCCCCATACATGAGCCTTTCACTAATTGAAATGAAGAACTTTCAGGTTCCTAAACACTAGCTTATCTGCTGGAACCCATGCATTCTCCAGAGGAGGGAACTGAGACCTGAAGAGGCAGTCAAGGCCAGTTAGGGGCAGCCAGTTAGGGGCAGAAAGTGCAAGTCATTCAGTCATGACTGACTCTTTGTGACCCCGTGGACCGTAGCCCGCCAGGCTGCTCTGTCCATAGGATTCTCTAGGCAAGAACACTGGAGTGGGTTGCCATTCCCTTCTCCAGGGGATCTTCCCGACCCAAGGATCGAACCTGGGCCTCCCGCACTGCAGGCAGATTCTTTACCATCTGAGCCAACAGGGAAGCCCGGTTAGGTGCAGAGCCCACCCTAAAACTCAACTCCTGACTCCCAGTCCTTGGCTCTCTTTTTCTCTTCCCATCCCATTCTGCTGCTTCTTCCTAAGAAATGTTTTCTTCTCCAGAAACAAAGACCAAAAAAAGCAGAAGCAGACAGACACACAGACACATACATGCACACACACATGCATGGACACACACACACATGCATGGACACACACACACATGCATGGACACACATGCACGCGCACACACATGCATGGACACACACACGCACACACACACATGGACACACACATGCACGCACACACACTTGTCTTAAAGTCAGTAAAAATGATTGAATATGGGAAACCAAAGTTCAACATGACATTGTCCTTAATTACTGATGTTCCCTTCATATTCTTCCCTCTTCAAATTTGCTTTTTAACAACAAGAAGAGTTAAGTACAGTGACTATATTAACTCTGAATTTCTTGCCTTTAATGGTTGGTGTCGCCACCTTCATGTGATTCAAATTTAGTTACTTTGCATCTAATTGAAGCACTACACAAAAAAATGGTAATTTGACATCCAAAGGAGGAGTGAGGGGAGAGCAAAGAGGGGACGTATTACTTAACTTCGTGATGATAATTATGTGAACACAAAGACGCTTACAAGAACATTCTACATTGGATATCAGCCAGAAAAATTAAACCTATGTTGCTGCTTCAATACATCTGAATACTAGGAATTGGCAGAAAAACATCTATTCTGTGAATAATAGCCTCTACAGTCCCAGAGGACAGCAGTACATGAATTTTTAAAAAAAAAGAAAAAAAGAAAGAAAAGAAAAAGAAAAATAGTCTCGAGCTTTTTCCAAAATGGTGCTAATGCGCCACTGAAACTTAATTTTATAATTTACTGGCAGTCAAGATGGCAGGAAATAAAATAATTTGCTATATTCTGTGCAACAAACCCTGCTTTTCCTGGGAAGGGGTAATTATCCCCATGGAAAAAAAAAAAAAGAAAAAAATACGCCATCTCATATTAGGCTAAAGTCTCATCAAGAAGAGAAAAAGTGCCTCATTACACGTAATTACCAGGGAATTAGAAACATCATTTAACTAAATGAGCGAATAATGCTCAGGATATTGAAGAAACTTGCCTGCACTTCTGCAAAGCACTCTAAGTCCCATTACAAAAATTGCCCCTCTTTAATGGAATAATTTTAGGCCTTGTCTGCCTTGCTTTAAAAATAAAGAGCCTCCGAGAGGCAGAAAGAGGCTGAAACTGCCATAAACAACTGTTGAAAGGGACTGAAGAGAAGGCGCTGTCTCTCCTGGAGACGGAGACTCAGAATGACTCATAATCTACCGTAATCACGAAAATTAAAGCTGAGGACTTGAAAAAAGGATTACCCCCTTTTTAATTGTACTTCCTCAAGACTGTGATGTACTTGTGAGGATGTATTAGGGAGAAGAGATGAAAGATTTTCAGGTTTGGGTCCAGCCTTCCTGCTCCAATACAAAAGCAGTTACAGCTATTCAATGTTCTCTTAAAAACATAAAACTATAACATACCTGTAGATTGAAGTCTATTGTGGCTTAATGCAATGATTTTTCCAGCCATTCAAAAGCCTCCTGGATTTGCATGAGATCCCCTCTCCCTATGCCCTTCACTTTTAATGTTCGTTAGCATCAAAGCGGTAGATTTAATGTGACCACCCCAATGCTGTTTTGCTTTGTTTGGTTTTACTGTTTATTTATTAATTTTGGCGGTGCTGGGTCTTAGTTGCGACACATGAGACCTTCATTGTGGCATGGAGGCTTCTACTTATAGTATGTGAGATCTTAGTCACCTGACCAGGGATAGAACTTGGGCCCCCTGCATTGGGAGTGTGGAATCCAGTCCTTCACTGGACCATCAGGGAAGTCCCTAACCATGCCAACTTCTTGCAACAATAACCTTTATTCATACAGGGAACCAGAAGAAGAACATGTACTGATCCTGGAGGCTTCATCTGAGTTACTTGACTTTATTGTTTTTTCCAGTTTACAATACCTTCTCTTCTTTAAAATTTATTCTTTTTCATTGAAGGATAATTGCTTTACAATGTTGTGTTTTTTTCTGCCATACTTCAGCATGAATCAGTCAAAGGTATACACATGTTCCCTGCCTCTCGAACCTCCTTCCCACACCCCACTTCTAGGTTGCCACAGAGCACCAGGTTGATCTCCCTGCATCATATAGCAAATTCCCACTCTCTATCCATTTTACATATGGTAATGTATCTGTTTCAAAGCTACTCTCTCAATTCATCCCACCGTCTCCTTCCATCACTGTGTCCACAAGTCTGTTCCCTATGTCTGTGAATCTATCTGTGTGCTGTTTTGTGTTCATCACTCAGTCGTGTTCTACTCTTTGTGACCCCATGGATTGTAGCCCACCAGGCTCCTCTATCCATGGAATTATCCAGGCAAGAATGCTGGAGTGGGTAGCCATTGCCTTCTCCAGGGGATCTTCCCAGCACAGGGATCAAACCCAGGTCTCCTGCATTGCAGGCAAATTCTTTACCATCTGAGCCACCAGAGAAGGATCTCTATTGCTGCCCTACAAATAGATTTAACAGTATAGAATTTCCTGACTTTAGAGCAAGTTGAATTCAGAAAGGAATTGAGATTCTTAGAAAACAGTCAAATAAAGAACTAGAGAAGCCACTTTAAACCAGAGTCAGGGATACTGCAGTATCATGCTGAGGACCCCACCCCAGGACCCATCAAGGAGCCGCCCCAGAGTGAGAATCAGCCCCTTTCCTGAGATAGGCACAACCAGAGCAATAAAACATACCATTCCTTCTGCTGTGGACTTTGGGGCATTGACAACTACAATTCCCTTTCCATTTTGCCAGTAAGGAAGCTAAAATCTGCCCAAGGCCATGGAGCTCCCCACTCAGGTTCCCTGTGGCCAAGTCCAAGTTCTTACATACAAATTACAGTCACCTCTTAGCTGGGCAGGAATGGTGCTCCTACTTAAGCACCATGTCAGAATCCTCTGTCCTTTTGGAGATTCCATGGTCCACATGCATTCCCTCCTGGCGCAGCCCTCGTGAATGACAGTAAGAAGAGAAAAGGACAGAGAACCAGCATTGTGAACATGCTCATCACAAGCCCCTGCCCTGGGGAGACATGGAAGTGGCAGGCAAGAAGGGGTGGGTGCTGGGTAGGGAATGGCTGAGCCCGATCTGCCTCCTTGGACCCTGTGGACATGTCCCTCCGAAACTCTTTGAAGTCCTAGAGCCCTGTAGCCAAGGAATCAAAAAATAATGAAAGGCAGAATCCTTGGTGGCACAATGGATAAGAATCCGCCTGCCAATGAAGGGGATATGGGTTCAATCCCAGGAAGATTCTATAAGTCTTGGAGCAACAGGGTCTGTGCACCACAGCTACTGAGCATTTGAGCTGCATCTACTGAAGCCCATGCGCCTAGAGCTTGTGCTCTGCAACAAGAAGAGCCACTGCAATGAGAAGCCCATGCACCACAACGAAGAGTAGCCCCTGCTCGCTGCAACTAAAGAAACCCTGTGCAAAGCAACAAAGACCCAGTGCAGCCAAAAGTGAATAAATAAAGAAAATGATCAGAGGATCTGAACATTTTAAAAATAATAATAATGAGAGGCAGTTAGTTGGTTTTCTCAGGGATGAGAATGACTTCATATAGATAAAGTTCTGAAAAGAGAAACCACTTTGGGGGTTGATAAAGGGCAAAGTGCCTGGGCTTCTCAAGTCCACCATTTAACTCCAAGATGGAACTTGGCCCTGCTGAGGTTTCCAGATGAGACAAAGGAACGTTGACCTCTGATCCTAAGCTAACAGAATGAAGTAAAAGGGCTGAGGAGTGACCGCTACTATCTGTTTCTCCTAAAGATGAGTCAGACTAACTGATCTACCCACTGAGATCATACAATTGATAAGAACATAGATTGCCCCTGCTTCTAAAACCATTTCCACAGGCCATGCAACCCTCCCCCATGAGAATTATTAACAAACGGTATTAATAATAACCCCACTCACTGTGGCTTTAGCTCTTCAAATGTTTGTCAAAGTGCTTTCACAGCTGTTATTTCCAATGAGGTAAGTCAGGATGGCACAATCTTCATTTCACACCAAAACATGAAATGACATGAACAAAACCATCCTGCCATCAGCCAGCCAAGATGAGTGGCTCCTCTTCCTGACTTGGCGATTATAATAGTAGTGCCGGTAGAATAAATTCTGAGAGAGGACCCACTTGGCTTAAGATTTGCAAAAACAACCCCTTGCAAATAGACATTTCTTTTCATTGTAGACAATACAAGCAGATTCTCAATATTTTAACTGCTATTTTTGTTTTTCTAATTGTTTCCAGTTAGGTCATCTATCTTATGACATTTTTAAAACTAAAAAAAAAAAAAGTTTAAACCACATGCACTAACTGGTCAAGATAGCACAGTAAGCTCACATTTTGATCATCCCTCTGTCCAGACACCACAGCAATGCCAGCTAAACTATAAGAGGAGAAAAAGAGACAGATTCAAACTCCAAAATAAGAAATACACATTCCTACATTTTGAGTATCAAGCAGCAATACAAATAAAATCCACACCTAGGAACATCACAATGAAAACTACAGAATATAAAGGATAAAGAAACAATAGTTTGCAGAGTGTGGTGGTGAATTTTATGTGCAACTTGGCTGAGCCATGATGCCCAGATTCTTGGTCAAACATTATTCTGGATATTTCTGTGAGGGTGTTTTGGGATAAAATTTATGTTTAAATCAGTAGACTTTGAGAAATGCAGATTGCTCTTCATAATGTGGGTAGGCCTCATCTAACGAGCAGAAGACCTGAATAGAACAGAAGTTTGACCTCCTCCACGCAGGAGAGGTTGTGCCACACACTGCCTCCAGATTTAATGTGCAACACCAGTTCTTTCTAGTTCAACAGCAAGCTGCCTTTGGATTTGAACTGTAACTCTTTGCTCAGTCTCCAGTTTGCAGCCTGCTCTATCAGATTTTGGGCTCACCAAACCATCAAAACCGCAAGAGCCAAGTCATCAAAACACATATACACCCATACACATACACACACACACACACACACACACACACACACACACACACACACACAATTGGTTCTGTTTCTCTGGAGAACCCTGAGTAACAGAGGGGGAAACAAGACAGATGTTCTGTAAAGGAACAATAGTTAGACTCACAACAGACCTGTCAATGGAAATACAGATGACAAAAATGTTTTTAGAAGATGCTGAGGGAAAAGTGACTTTCAACTTAGAATTTTATATCCAGCTAAACTATCCTTCAAGAGTGAGGATAAAATAAAAACATTATCTAGAATACATACATATTTTCAGATTACTAAGGAAAAATAAAACTACAAAAGGATATATTTCAGCAAGAATAAAAATTAACAAAAGGGAAAAAGCAACTATGGGCAAAGATATATACATAATATATGTTAATACATTTAATTAACTGCTAGATTATAAAAATAACTTTGATAATTTAAAATTGGGTAAAACTATAAACATCAATTATAAGATAGTGAAGTGAAGTGCTCAGTGAATGGGTAATATGTGAGAGGCCATTGTAGATGATGGGAAGATGCTAGAACTATTGAATAATTATAGAGTGTGATAGAAAATTTTATAGTTAATTATGAGTGTTAAAATTTTAAGATCAACTACCAACTTATGGGCTTCCCTGGTGGCTCAGATGGTAAAGACTCCTCCTGCAATGCAGGAGACTCAGGTTCAATCCCTGGGTCAGGAAGACCCCCTGGAGAAGGAAATGGCTACCCACTTCATTATTCTTGCCTGGAGAATGCCATGGACAGAGGAGCCTGGCAGGCTACAGTTCATGGGCTCACAAAGAGTTGGACATGACTGAGCTGCTAAGCACACCAACATATAATTTCCAAACAAGAAGTGAGGTAGGGGAATACAGAGGAATACGAAAAACTATCAATACAACAGAGAGCAGAGAAAGAGGAAAGAGAAAACAAAAGCATAGTAAACAAAAATGTGCAAATAAATAAGACAGTAGAAACTGTAGAAATAAATTCATATGTATCAGTGATCACAAAAAAATCAAAATGGATTAAACTCATCAATTAAAAGATTGATATTATTAATTTCTTTTTAAAAACTGATACCTTCAAACTGTGGTGTTGGAGAAGACTCTTAAGAGTCTGTTGGACAGCAAGGAGATCAAACCAGTCAATCCTAAAGGAAATGAACCCTGAATATTCACTGGAAGAACTGATGCTGAAGCTGAAACTCCAAGAATTTGGCTACCTGATGCAAAGAGGTGACTCATTGGAAAAGACGCTGATGCTGGGAAAAGGCAGGAGGAGAAAGGGATAACAGAGGATGAGACAGTTGGATGGCATCACCGACTCAACTGACATGAATTTGAGCAAACTCTGGGAGATGGTGAAGAACCGGGAAGCCTGGCGTGCAGCAGTCCATGGGGTCACAAAGAGTCAGACACAACTGAGCAGTTGAACAACAAATTATGAGACTGCATTTGCATTTTTAATCCAGCTATAAGACACTTAAAACAGACATAAATGAAATTCATAAGAAAGACTGAAAATATACATATATGTAAATGTACCTAACATGCAAATGTTATCTAAAATAAAGCTCACAGAGTAATAATACATTAGATAATACTTAAAGCAAAAGGTATTCACAGGGATGAAGAGACATACTTCATAATAAACTTGTATATATCTGATAACATAGCCTTAAGATATTATAATTCATAAAATATATAAACATGCATAAAGCCAAAAGAAAAAAAATACATGAAGAAAAATCAAAATTACAAGCAGAAACTGACAAATCAACATAGCAGGAGATCTTAACACATCAGAAGACTGACAGATAATATAGTTCAAAATTTAATAAGAGTATAACAGATCTGAACAACAAAATTAGTAATGTAATAAGTATAAAAATTGAACCATGCACCTGACAAATAGAGAAAAATTTTTGTAGATACATCAAAATTTATCTGTGTCACAATGGGAAACTGAACAAATAATAAAAATTGGTATCATTTAGACCACTCTTCCTGACAATGCTGTCATTAAGCTATAAATCAATTAAAAAACAGCCCACATGTTTGGAATTTTAAATGTACATCTCAATAATTCAGAGATAAAAGTGGAAAACCCAGTGAAAATTATTAAGTATGTGGAACCAAACATGTATGAAATAATTCATATCAAAACTAGTGAGATACAATGAAGACTGTACCTAAAAGTAAATATAGGGATTTATATACACTTATTTCTAAATAAGACTGAGAATTAGTGAGTTTTGTGTTCCACTAAAGAAGCATGAAACAGAACCAAAGAACAAAACTGATTAATAAAAGTCACAAATAATCAATATCAGGAATAATAAACAGTAAAGATTTTTTTAAAATCATAAGAGAATACTATGAACAATAAACATGAAAATTTACATGAAATAAATAGGTTTCTAAAATACATATGTTAAAAATTACCAAAACTGACTCAAAAGAAATAGCCGAAATAAACCACATTGAATTGCTAATGAAGACTGTCTACCACCCCTAACACTTAAAACCCACAAGGTGCAGATGATTTTTCTAGGCAAGTTTTACCAAACTTTCAAGGAATATATAATCATTGTTTTAAATCATTTCAGAGACTAGAAAAATTAAGGAAGTTTCCCAATTTACTTTATAAGGTGAGTATAAACTTGATACAACTGGACAAAGTCACTACAAAGGAGAACAAATGAACCTGTAGAACCACATCCCAGAGACTCCAAGAAATGCAAAAGAAGACACAGCCCACATAACACTGCAAAAAATATCCCCAGACCAAATGTCTCCCTGGAAGCAAGATCTCTATTTCTCTGGGGTCCCACAGTCCCTGCCCCTCAGTGCACACCTCTGTTCCCTCCTCAACTTACTTTCTTACACATGGACCAGAAGTGGCTTTCCCCATCCCTAAATGTACAGGACCGTCCATCCACCCACCACCATCACCTCAGTCTCTTTCATATAGTACAAGTGAATTCCACTTGATCCAACTCATCTTTCTTCTGCAAGACAATAACTGTCCAAGGTCACTACCCCAGGCCCAACCAGAAAGTCAGCTGTCCAACCAGAAAATCAGCTGCCCTCGAGTCAAGCATGAAGTCCATTTAAATGTGCTGTGGAAGTGTGAACTGGGGTTGTACACACAGTCCTCTGGCTTTGGGTCCATCTCACAGGGCTTTGATCCAGAACTGAAAGTGTAATTGTGCAGAAGATATGTTGGGGAGTGGTAATTTGAGAGACTTTTTTCTTTTTAATAATGATTATTATTATGATTATGTAATATATTTACATTTGTTATGTATCCACGTAATGTTCATTCACTACACTTTCAATATCTCTAGGCTTCAGAGAAAAATATCTAATTCTTATCTCTTCCTCTCAGCCTCAGACCACATCATTTGGCTTACGTGCCTGACCAGCTCTGGAAACCAAAAGCTTCTTGAAGAGAAAGACAAAAATTCACCTTTGATTAATTACAACAACAATCATACATCAATTATGTCTCAATAAAGTTGGGGTTAAATAAAGGATTGATAAAGAAAGTTGTCTCAATAGTAACAATTAATATTTTATACAGGAAATAGGCCATAAACTAGTGCTAATCACTTTATACTCATTATCTCATCTAATCCTTATATCTACCCTATAAACTGGCCACAGGACTGGAAAGGGTCAGTTTTCATTCCAATTCCTAAGAAATGCAATGCCAAAGAACGCTCAAACTACCACACGATTGCACTCATCTCACACACTAGTAAAGTAATGCTTAAAATTCTCCAAGCCAGGCTTCAGGAATATGTGAACCATGAACTTCCACATGTTCAAGCTGGATTTAGAAAAGGCAGAGGAACCAGAGATCAAATTGCCAACATCCACTGGATCATGAAAAAAGCAAGAGAGTTCCAGATAAACATCTATTTCTGCTTTATTGACTATGCCAAAGTCTTTGACTGTGTGGATCATAATAAACTGTGGAAAATTCTGAAAGAGATGGGAATGCCAGACCACCTGACCTGCCTCTCGAGAAAGCTGTATGCAGGTCAGGAAGCAACAGTTAGAACTGGACATGGAACAACAGACTGGTTCCAAATAGGAAAAGGAGTACATCAAGGCTGTATATCATCATCCTGCTTATTTAACATATACGCAGAGGACATCATGAGAAATGCTGGGCTGGATGAAGCACAAGCTGGAATCAAGATTGCCGGGAGAAATATCAATAACCTCAGATATGCAGAAGACACCACCCTTATGGCAGAAAGTGAAGAAGAACTAAAGAGCTTCTTGATGACAGTGAAAGAGGAGAGTGAAAAAGTTGGCTTAAAACTCAACATTCAGAAAACTAAGATCATGGCATCCGGTCCCATCACTTCATGGCAAATAGATGGGGAAACAGTGGAAACAGTGGCAGACTTTACATTTTTGGGCTCCAAAGTCACGGCAGATGGTGATTGCAGCCATGAAATTAAAAGATGCTTACTCCTTGGCAGGAGAGTTATGACCAATCTAGACAGCATATTAAAAAGCAGAGACATTACTTTGCCAACAAAGGTCCATCTAGTCAAGGCTATGGTTTTTCCAGTAGTCATGTATGGATGTGAGAGTTGGACTATAAAGAAAGCTGAGCACAGAAGAATTGATGCTTTTGAACTGTGGTGTTGGAGTCCTGAGTGTTCATTGGAAGGACTGATGTTGAAGCTGAAATTCCAATACTTTGGCCAGCTGATGTGAAGAGCTGTCTCATTTGAAAGACACTGATGCTGAGAAAGATTGAAGGCAGAAGGAGAAGGGGATGACAGAGGATGAGATGACTGGATGGCATCACCGACTCAATGGACATGAGTTTGAGTAAACTTCAGGAGCTGGTGATGGACAGGGAGGCCTGGCGTGCTGCAGTCCATGGGGTCACAAAGAGTCAGACACAACTGAGCAACTGAACTGAACTAACCCTATAAAATGGGCACCACATTATTATTTCCAAGGAAGAGGCTGAGGACATGAGACTCAGAAGTCAAATAACAACCCCAAATTCCATTGTTAGCTAGTTACAGCAAATGTACTTGAACCCAACAGGTCTGCTACACAGCCCACCCTTCTGAACACAACACTGTGTCCAAATCAGGTCATTTGGAAGTGTTAGGATAAGGAGGTAGGTGGATGGATGGATGGATGAATGGATGGGCAAATGGATAGATGGAGGAATGGACTGATGAATGGGTGGGGAAGTGGTAGATGAATGAAAAGTTTAGGGAAACAAAAAATGACCCTCAAGGGAATACTTTGGTGGTCAGTGATCTTAGCAGTATTAAGGCATGTTCCTGAGTAAGGTTAAGTAAAATCTGTTGCATTCCTAGTCTAGTTAAAACTTGAACCCCTAAAAACAAAAAAATACCATCCACTGGTCCTAAAAGCATAAGGGTGATAGAGAGACAGATTGAGAGACTGGGAGGAAGGGATGAAGGACAGAAATAAACAGGTCAGTCCTCTTTTAGGAGCTTTCACAAATCTGCGTTTGTCTGGATCAGCACAAACCCACCTTCACAAATGCTTAGTGGGTCAGCAGGGTCATCTTCACATGACAAAGACATCCCATTAGGCCCTAGAGACCACAGAAGCGAGTCAGAAAGGTTTTAGCACCTTCATTCACCTCTAAACATTTGCCCTTAACAACAATGTTAAAAGCAAAAGGCTCTGAAAGAATAAAAATCTCTTTTGAAAAAAAACTTCTCACTTGCTTCTAATTCTCCTACTCGCGTCAGTCAGGTTCAGCCAGGGGAGCAGAGACATCATGAGGGGGGGCGGGGGCGGTTCACAGAACAGGGCTTATTACAGGAATCTGAATGGGCACAGTTGTGGGAAGAGCCAAGGAGGGGGCGTGAAGTTCTGGAAGCAGGGTTCTGGAGGATCAGCAGTCACCAAGCAATCTATCAGAGAAGGCAGGCATGTCCGGCCACTGAAAGGACTTCACGGGGAAGCTGGGGAAAAGCCTCTGTGTAGGTGAGATCCTGTCCGTCTGCAGACCAACCGCCGCAATCTGGTGGTGAGCCTCAGTCTCCAGGTGGGCCTCAGAGCCAAGAGTCAGAAAGAAATGTTGGATGCAGAAGAGAGCAAGGAACCCATTAGACCTGTGCTGCCATCCATCCTTCACCTGACAGCCAACAAAACCCTGGAGAGTAATGGCTCTCCAGATCCCTGTCTGTTCCTCTTTGGGCCAACTCTAACCCGGAAACAGGCAGGGAAGGGGATGCTGGGAAGTGTAGTTCTCAGTTTAACCAAGGCAACCGAGCACAATCTACCAGGCTCCCTTAATTAAATATAGAATACTTAACATTATTATTCACATCTTTTGGGGAGACTGTACATTTTAATCATAATTACATGATAAATATTTCACGGTATATATCTTTGTCATATAATTAGGAATAAAAAATGTAATCTCAAAAAGATGCTAAATAATTCAAACGGCTGAGGATGTGATTAAAGCCTTGATTGAAATATGGTCAGAAGGTAACTCAAGGTCTTCAAGCATGATCTCCCAAGAAACGTCACCACCAGGTATTTTTAAAAGTACACTGACATAGGAACACCCAAAAGAAAAGAAATTTACATGGCTTTGAATATGGGGTGAAAACCTAAAGAATATATCCAGCTCAAGTTATGATCTGGCAAAAATTACTGTAGCCAGTTTATAAGATCTAGATCCATTCTTCTCTGGCCTCTGCTAAGACAAGGGCATTCATCTCACTCATTCATTTTGAAAATATCTTCTTCATTTTTTCAAACCCCTTGAGGTTAGGGACTATGCTATGTTACTTCTAAAGGCCCTCACAGCACCTAATACATGGACCATGGCACCTGGGGAGAATCTCTGGACAAATTTCATTTTAGTTCCATATTTACTGCATTCTACTGGTGGTCCAGTGGTTAGGACTCCACGCCTCCACAGCAGGGGGCGTGGGTTCAGTCCCTGGTTGGGGAAATATGATAATGCATACCATGAGGTTCAGCCAAAAAAAATAAATTAAAAAAAAAAAAGAAACTACTCATGAAAAAGATTTATTCTGAAGAAAGGAATAACTGGGGCTTTGATAAGTGCTGTAGCTGAAGTACAGAGAAGTATGCTCTGGGGAATATAGGAAGAGGTGAGACTAATGTGATGTAGGGACTGTAGGAAGGTGCCTTGCAGGACATGGGAAAAGGCTTTGCAGAGTAAGACATCAAAAGGATTTTGCGTGTGCGAGAGAAAGAGAAGAAAAAAGCAGGGAGGAGGGAAGAATACAGTTGAAGATAAATTGGGGAAATAGTTGGGGATAATTGGGCATGACTTCCCAATGGATCAACTTCAATATTCTTCACGCTTCTCCTTCAAACGGCGGCAAAGGGAGTGCCCATGGCTTCCATCATTAAATCCTCAAACACAGTAAGAAACACTTCCATCAAGGGTTACATCTGGGTTTAAAGAACTCATACCCTGTGGAAGTGAAGTGAAGTCAAAGTCGCTCAGTCACGTCTGACTCTTTGCAACCCCATGGACTATAGAGTCCATGGAATTCTCCAGGCCAGAATACTGGAGTGGGTAGCCTTTCCCTTCTCCAGGGGTTCTTCCCAACCCAGGGATCGAACCCAGGTCTCCCACATTACAGGCAGATTCCTTACCAGCTGAGCCACCAGGGAAGCCCAAGAATACTGGAGTGGGTAGCCTATCCCTTCACCAGCCTTTCTCCAGTGGATCTTCCCGACCCAGGAATCGAACCAGGGTCTCCTGCATTGCAGGCAAATTGTTTACCAATGGAGCCATGAGGGAAGCCCTGTGGAAGAAACTGTAAACTTAGGTGGGTCAAGCAAACCCTTGTAACCATGAGCTATACTCCCTCTTCTGGCTGTCATTCATGTAGCATACGTGTATCTGTTGAACACTTACTCTGGTCCAGACACCGTAGGGAAAAATGAAAATCTAGACACAGTCCTGGCCCTGAGTGAACTCATTACCTAGCAAATAAGCTAGATCTTAGTATGAGAAAATATTTAAAGAATGAATAAATGACAGGAAAATAATACATGTCATACTCAACTATATAGGCCCAGAGAAACAAAATGGTGTAGAGAGTTTCAAGTTAGGCTGGGGATGAATCCTGATCCGACAGGTACTGGCAGTGTGACCTGGAGGATGTTACTTAACCTCTTGAGGATTTGGTTTCCTCATCGGTAAAATATCATCACTCTCATTTGTTTGTTGTGAGAGGGAACACTACTGAAGGAAATAATGGAAAACAAATTGATCCAGTGTCCCTCAACAGGGATGATGATAAAGTTATTGAAGGACTTTAAGTAGGGAGAGGTAAAACATCTGTTTTTATTTCAAAATTCATCTGCTGAAAGAGTTAAGAAATACGAGTCCACAGTTGCAGAAGCTAAGAACCTTTGCCTTTTGAAGGCAAAGAGACATCGGGTCAGGCCAGGTCAGCATGGGAACGAACCCGAGCGAGCCTTTCAGGAAGAGCCAGAGACTCAAGTGCCGCACAGATCCCGGACATCCAGCCAACCAGCCCAGACCTCGGTCTCCTGACGTCAAGCCCAAAGCGGTTACCCCGGCTCCACACTTTTCCCAAGAAGTTGTATTTCAGGGTAGAAATTTTGCTTCAAGAACAAATAAGCTCACAATATTTTCCTAGCATATTCCTCTTCAAAATGACTAGACTCAGAAAGTCTAAACACCATCCAAATGATGATCAGCTTACTAAGGTGCATGTTCCACAATCCGTTGGTGCCCCCAAACACTGTCTTCTGACGTTCCAGAGGTATGTTCTGCTTAAACGTGAGCTGGGCCTAGAAGTGAGGACAGGGGCACATTCTACACTACTGCCTGGCACAACGCATGTGTTTTTAATGACTGGAAGTAAAATGTGCTATTTCATTGTACCCCCAAAGGACCCCAATTATTACAACATAATGCATGCCACCCCAGAGCCAAAGCTTGGTTTGATTTATGCATTGCCACCTCCATCACCAGAACCAAATAGCACAATGATGTCTTTAGCATCTATTTCCAAAATCCACCGATGGCCTTATTTTCCTAAGTCAACTTTTGCACGAAAGGCTTTCATAATCTGCCTATTGATTGAAGGAAAGGAGAGGGAAAGAGGAAGAGGGAAGTGAGAGAGGAGCCAAGGGGTGGGGGGAGAATGAAGGCCTGCACGGTCTGAACTGTAGATCTGCATGATGAGCCATGAGCAGCAGCCAGCAGAAGACCTGGAAGACTGTGCCGTCACTACATTCGGCCTGGCACAGGCTTCTGATCCCTGAGGCTTATGAAGCTGTTGTGAGAGACCCCCAATATGTGTTTCAGCAAGCAATTGGCAGTGATGGACAAGTACAGTGGAACAGCGTGACACCATGTTTTCTATGAGGTCCTCAGCATTCAGTTAGGAGGTCAGGCCTATGAAGCTTTTCAGATCTCAGTTCCCTGGATGCCCAAGGAGTTGGAATACGCATTGTTCAGCAAGTTCTGACACATGTCAGAGAAGGCCTGTTTCAAACTGGTCTCTTCAGTTTCCAGTTCCTAACCTTTATCCATATTTCTGGAGGGCCAATAAAAACAAAGACGAATCCCCTTCTCCCAAAAGTGATGACAATTCCAACCACACACATTACAGGCTTAGCCTCCGGCACAGATGCCATCTTTCCAACACGTCCACTTCCCTCCCCTGCCAGGTTCTCCTCCCGAGCTGCCAAAAAATAGAATCTTTCACAGGAACTTTTGTCCCTTTTATTGAAAATCTACAATTAGCTGCTCAAAGCAACAAAGTATTAAAAATAACTTTCTCTAATCTTTATTCTTCTTATCCACTCCACTAAGAAACTCCAACCAAGGAGAAACTAAATTAAAAAGATGACACCAACCAGGATCTTGGTAACACAAGTCTAAACACTGACCAAGAGGAATTAGGAATAACCCTCTCTTCTAGGCTGTATTCATTTTGGATCAATAATGAGTAAGAAACCTTTTCTGAAATTTTGACTCAGCCAAATTAAAATTTTGCCTTGATAACCCAATTTAAGTTTCAGCTTAGTCTTACTGTTTCCCAAGTAATCCAAGAGGCTAGTTTCTCTGTATGTATCCACAGGTTTGTCGCCAAATTGTTTCACTATTTTTTGTAAGGATTGGCTGATTTTAATGCATATGAGACATTTATCATAGTACATATATATAGCAAGTTCTTAGTAAAAAGTACTTATAATTATTCCTCTGTTAAAAAAAAAAAAAATAGTAAATGTGCTCAACCTCAGTAATGCAGATGGTTATTCCAGTGTTTCCAGGCAGAAATCCTATTCAATGTACAGATCAAATATTACTATTAACAATGTGCCAATCTCCATAAAGGAGTCTCCCTTCAAGAGTTAAATATATCCCCTCTGATCTTATTTGCTTTTTCTCCTAAGTCAATTTGTCACAAATTCTGATAGTGAAGTCCATATAAATGAGATTTTTTTCACTCTCCAATAGCTTCAGATTTGAGTCAAAAAAATAAAAATCCTCTGGATAACGACTGGCAGGCATAAGCACAGGATGTTTTGAAATGGCACAAATGGTAGATCTCATTGAAAAGCAAAGGGGGAGCCCAACATTTAACCTAGCACACTCTATTAACATAAGTAAGGTAAGCAAGGCAGAACCAAGCTCTCAGCACACAGCGCCCGCTCCAGACCTGCGCCGGGAACTCAGGTCCACGCTCGCTGGATGAACATCAGCAGCTAAGAGCAACAAGCACGTTGAGAGCCTCACGGTAACACCCTTGCCCTCCAGTGCGTGACCACCTTCATGTTAGACGCCCAAGGAAAGCTGTGCTTCTCCAGTGTCACCAGCAATCTTGATGAACCAACAGTGAACCCAGCTGGAGGGCTGCTTCTACGTCCGAAGCTTGAAGGTGAACATTGCCACTGTTCCCAAAAGGGGCATTTCTTTATATGGAGAATGCTAACAAGCGACAGCCTGGTTAAGCTATAAAATACCGGAAAAAAGAAAAAAAAAAAAAACGGAAGGGTTTCTATCTGGCAATACAGTAAGACTGTTAGGTCTGACCGGCTAAGGAGATACAGGTAATGTAATACCAAAGACAAATCATCTGGGCTCTTTAAGAATACATGGCTGGTGCTAAGAAAATCTTCAAGAGCCAAGTATTTTGAGAATTATAAAGTGATGTTATAACAAGGTCAGGAGTCTAGGTACATAGGTTTTAAATTACTGCAATAGCCTATAACAGAGCCCTATAAAGAGATGAAAGGTACTTCGTTACCACATTGGAAAAGCAAACCTAGATGCTTCTGAAACCAGTGGGTACAATTTGTATGGCTTCTTCAGGTTTGCGTTAACTGCACAAAGTTAGCTAGGATGGTCAGAGGTGAACAAATATTTCTTGGGAAATTAGTTAATGAAATAAACCATTGGAAACGAGCCTTCAATTACTTCAGCCTGACACCCTGCTCAGTAAAAGGAACGCATTTCTTTTTCCATTTCCCTACTCAAGTCAGGTGATGGGAAAAGTCATACCACCAGTGGTGTATTCAAACAAAGCAAAACAAAATAGCACCAACTGCTTTCCATTTACAATAAGTTCTGAAAGCTGGCTGCCAAATTCTGAGTTATAGTAAACAAGCAGGCTAATTCATGCGTGTTCCTCCAATTAGTTCTTTATAAATCACAGTCCAGTCCAGTTTTGACCTCCAGATTTCTATCATGACACAAAATATCTTCCCGACTAAGAAGCCAATGCCCATGACAACTCCACAAGTTCTGTGGGTATCCTTCAAAAATGAAAGCCTTGTTGCAACATACCACTGAACGAGGGAAAAGTGCCTTTGTATCCAATGGTCCAATTGGTATTCGTGGTCACCAGGCTTGGCAGCTCTCATTTCTCTTATCGCTAGTTACACAGCAATGTAGCCAGGTGCCATTTTTAAAGGAAACCGCTGTAACTAGTCCTAATAGTTTAAATCAGTACTTTACCAAGTGAAAGATGGGCTATCCAGAGATGTTTCAAAGACTGAGGAGGGGAAGTCACAGGAGAGAAGAACCATGCAACGAGTCCTATGGTTTATTTTCTGGATGACACCAAGGATGTTTTATTTTTAATGTACCTAATCCATTGGGTTCTGTTAACACATTCACCTATTTTCCTGAGGAATGAACTTCTGTTAAGATGATGCAGCTTTCACCCTTGAAGACCCAATACATCAGAGAAGAGGCATTCCTCTTCTAATAGTAACTGATCTTACAGTTCAAGAAAGGGGGTTACTCAACAGGGACTTCCCTGGCGGTCCAGAGGTTAAAATGCCACATTTCCACAGCTGGAGGCTCAGGTTCAATCCCTGGTCAGGAAACTAAGATCCCACATGACACTGTAGCACGACCAAACCAAAAAAAAAAAAAAATAGAAAGGGAGGCAGTCAGCCCGGCCACTCCACTGTCCCCAGTAAGACTTAACCGTTTCCCTACAGATGATTCTGCTGTAGCCTTGACCCTTTCCCTCTCATCTTATTAATACCATCTGATGTCAGAAGTGGGGTGGGTTCATTCCAGGATAGAAATAGAAACAGTATTACTATTTCTGCAAATTTTTAAAAACATTTACAGGTAGACCTTGCTTTATCATGCTTTACTTTATTCCACTTCACAGATATTGGGTTTTTTTTAACAAATTGAAGACTTATGCCAATCCTATCAGTGCCATTTTTTCCAACAGTATTTGCATTTTGTAATTCTCATAGTATTTCAAAACTTTTTCATTACTACCATGTTTATTATGGTGATCTATGATCAGTAATCTTTGATGATACTCTTGCAAAAAACTACAACTCACTGAAGGCTCAAATTATGGTTAGCATTTTTAGCAATATTTAACTAAGGTACATATGCTGTATTTTTAGACATAATGCTATTGCACACTTAACAGACTAGAGAATAAACATAACTTGTACATCCACTGGGAAACCAAAATACTCATGTGAATCCTTTATTGCTCACTTTATTGCAGTGGTCTGGAACTGAACCCACAATACCACCAATGTTTGCCTGTATGTGGATGCTTCATGAGCATAAAGGTATAAATAAGTATAACATTTAAGAATGGAAAATGGGAAGTTTGTGAGAGAGGGGTTACAAATGAGGCTTCAAATATGTGCAACGTTTTACTTTGAAACAAAGGGAAGAAAAACAAATATTGTACAATATCACTTATATGTGGAATCTAGAAAAATGGTAGGATTTATTTGCAGAGTCACAGACGTAGAGTATAAACTTATGGGGGCTCCCCAGGTGGCGCTAGTGGTCAAGAATCTGCCTGCCAATGCAGGAAACGCAAGACAGGTTTGACACCTGGGTCGGGATGATCCCCTGGAGAAGGAAATGGCAAGCCACGTCAGTGTTCTTGCCTGGAAAATTCCATGGACAGAGGAGCCTTGTGGGCTGAAGTCCATGGGGCCAACTGAATACAAGCGCGTGCACGCGCACACACACACAAAGAGGTGAGATGAATTGGGAGACTGTGTATAAACACGGTGTATACACACTGTATATAAAACAGATAACTAAGAGAACTTACTTATAGCACAGAGAATTCCACGCAGCACTCGGTGGTGACATAAATGGGAAGGAAACCCAAAAGAGGGATGCATGTACTACAGATGACTGACTCACTAACAAAGTGTATATAAAGTATAACTCACGAGCTTACACATACAGCAAGAAACTTCACACTGTAAAGCAACTATACTCCAATAAAAATTCTAAAAAATACTAAAACAGAGAAGTAAATGACAAAATGTTAACATTTTAAAATCCGGATGATGACAATCGAGAAAAGGGATGGAGTGGGAGGTGGGAGGAAGGTTCAAGAGGGAGGGGACATATGTATACCTACGGCTGATTCATGTTGATGTATGGCAAAAACCAACACAAAATTGTAAAGCAATTATGCTCCAATTAAAAATAAATCTTTTTTAAAAATCCGGAAGATGGGTTTATAGGTGTGTTACTCTTTTGAGTTTTTCTGAATGTTGGAAATAGTTCATAAATGTTTTTTAAAAGAAAACTATACTGACAAACTTAAGAACTTGAAATTCCACAGATATCTGAGTGTTCATTTATGAAAAATAAACTGAAAGGTTAGCTAGTAACTGAGAGCAATGGATTGAATATTTTTCATCCCAAGAAAGCAATGGCTGTGTCAGGCGTGCCCTAATGAACATTTTACATATTCATTTGTAACCTCATGAGTTATTACCTTCATTGAACAGATGAGGAAACTGCTACTCAGAAATTAACATGGCCAACGGTGCAATGAATTAAGCAGCAAAGTCAAGATTCAAAGTCAGGTTCAAAGGCTTCAAGATGCAGGCTGTCTCGTGGGTTTCCCTCAGAACAAAGCAGTACCCCCCACAACTAACGTACCTTTAAGTTTTTGCATGGCGGAGCTCAGAACCAGACACTGAAGCCACCAGAACACTCCCATCTGCCCCCAGAATTCCCCAGTGAAGGTCAGCTCCACCCCCATTCTTCTAAGAGCACCATGACAGTCTGCGGTCCCTTCCTGGTGAACTGCAGGCCTTGGAAGAAGCATACAGTATTTATTGCGAAGTGAATGAAGGGCAACAGGGGGCACTGGAGGGTCTCAAGCATAGCACGATAAAAAGAACAGGTTTTGTGTGGCATACAGTGGTTTTTCAAATTAGAGGTGGCAAGGCATTAGTCATAAAATCCATTCAGAGGGCCATAACCAGCATTTCCTAAAAAAAGAAGGGGAAAAAAGGCAGGCAGGCAGGAAGGGAACTGGTGTGTCAGACGTACAGAAGACAACTGATGCTTTTCACCGCTGTCTGCTGTCTGTACACACTCTACTGACCTCTGTGTGTTTTGGATCATGGTTCAAATGTGCTGCTTAAAGTTACTGCTCAAGAAAACGGAGCATTTAGGGTAGAGGCTGGAGCCTGCAGCACACCCCCAGATGGCCAGCAGGAACCCTTTAAGGATCCTTTTCTTTAAGAAAGAAAAGATAGACAAAAAAACAAAGACACACTTGAAAACAGAAGAGAATTTGGGTAGGGGAACCCAAAGAAAACGCTAAGGTGCTGCACATAGGCCATTTGAGGGGAAGGCAGCCACAGTGACAGACAGGCCAACTGTGAGAAGAGCTGGTGAAGAGGTCCGCAGAGGCGGCAGGAGACACATTCAGGGTGAGACACGTTAGGTTGCAGACACAAGAGGACATCCACATAGACTACAAAAACAGCTCGGCCACACCATGCCCTCAAAACCAGGGCCCCCTCACTGCTTTAATTTAGTCACCTTTTATGAAACTGTATTAATTCTCTTTCAGTTAAACCATGTTTTAAATTTATGCTCTGTCCTCAACCAAGTGGTTATGACTTTAAAAAGCACATAATCACACTAAAGAACCAATACCATCAGTTAGTCTCCGGCTATTACATTATTTACCATCCCAAGGGCTTCCCTTTGATTTAGCATTTGATGGATACGCACAGACGGGTCTGTCGTTTGGCTGCGAGTGCGCCCACTGACAGCACCAGCAGTGGGGCTGGAGCTGCAGGGGCCCGGCGGCCCTGGCACTCCCGGGGAAAGTTGGGCCAGAAGGGGCCCGGCAGCTGCCTGCAGCTGTGCCCGTCCCGCGAAGCCACACAGCTGGCTCGAGGGCCCTGCTGATCCAGCGAGAGCACACAAGGGAAATGGCAGAACTCCAACAGATCACTTTATTCAAGACTGAATCCCCAAAGTACATCAGAATAGACATAATTAAACAAGGCAGTGTGGACCGAAAGGTACAATGTCATCCCCACCAGGACCCCTGATGAAGGGAGGTTTGCTTTACAGAAGGCTTTTTATGAAGTAAATTACATTAATTACCAACATTTAAAAACATCCAACATTTAAGGGTTTTGAATCTCTGATTTATTAGACAGCATGGAAATAACAGGTTTAGGTTATTTTACAGAAAGAGCTCAAGCTGCTCATACACAGCAACTGGGCTTGCTGAGGGAAAAACAATTCTTCAGACTACTGCACAACGACACAAAGACTCCTCATCCTACAGTCAGGAGGAAAGGGCACACCAACAAGAGAACAGAAAAATTCACATACTAAATAACGTGTCCACAATGACTAAAACGCATCCCTTAAGGGACAATCATGTATTGGTAGGAAGCAAAACAAAGCTTTCCATAGAGAAACCACTTTCACGAGATGGTTAGGTGGACCTGCAATGAAGAAAATACATTTCAAAAGATGGGTTCAGACTTACACTAAGTTTTCACTAAAATACTTACAAATAAAAGACCTCTTTCTGTAGCAAAAGAAATTTTAAAAAATACATCATGGATAAAACAAATTTCAGTAAAGGTCCAAGTACCATTCAGATACATACATTTGCAAACAATATAAATAAAAAAAAAACAAAAAGTGTGACAACAAAAATACGATTTGGAACTACCTAGAACAGGCCAAGCTAAGTTCATGTTCTGCTTCAGGGCATTACATTGAAATGAATCTCATTCTCACTATAATTTTTTTCTTTTTAACCTTAATCACCAGCGGCTGGGCAACTGAAATGGACATGAGAACTATATAAATGTCAGAGAAATATGTAAACCTCATTAATGTTTCCAAAAATTCATTTAGAGATAGAAACAGGTCCAAATAGATGCCTGTCTAAATGTACTGCAATTACGTTACAATTATTTTTCCAAATACACAGATATGCTCTGTCTTTTCTCAGCTCATTACTGACTCAAACAATTTGCCCTTCTGGGATCAATTGTTTGCTAATAAATAATTGTTTACAGTCACAAAATGATGTTAGGAGGTTTTCTTATTAGTTTTCCTCCTGCACCCTAATAAGATTGAAAACGAGCTGATTCCCCAGAGTCTAACCTTAACCTCGCTTTGTTTCACAGCCCAGGAAATGATGACCCATCTGCTTCAGAAAATAATGGACGGCCGAGAGGAAATATTGTTTAATTGTAGATTAACCTCCTCATGAGGCAGTCTGAAGCAGCTTTAGAATTAGCAACTATAACCAGCAAGAGAAACAAATGACTCAAGAGCCTTCTTCTCTACCATTTAAGGCCCAGAAAGAATGCAAAGGGGGCTTTATTACCTACATTTATTTACAAACATTTATTTCCGCAGTGGAAACAAAAATCAAGGTCAAAACTGATTCTCAGAAGTGCTGTTGCTGCCCTCCCCTTCTGTTTGCCCAAATACCTTTAAATGCAGAAAAACCATCAAACCATCTCATGTGCTAAAGAAAGTGTTAAAAAAAGAAAACAACAAACAATAAAAAAATCTCTTTTCCAATATTTTCAGGTTCTTATGATATTAAAATTAAAAAAATGTTCCCTGGCTTCTTTGTTAATAGTAATATATCCACCATTGGGGAGTACGAATTGTTTTATTATCATCAACATGGCACTTAAGTAAATGAAATCTTGTCAAGTACATGGTGACCTACAAGTTCAAAAGAAAAAAGAACAGCATGAGATCAAAATGGCCGGCCAGGACAAGAGATACAAAAGTGAGAGATCAAACGCACACCCAGCCCTTTATCCAACAGGCTTCACACGCTAAGTCTTCTCTAAAGGTAAACCTGTGAAGGCACATACGGTACTGAACATTTCATCCTCTGCCCTCTCTCAGGGACTCAAGCAATTTAGCAAGGGCCCTCTATGCCATTCTAATTCAGAAGAGTACAGGAATCCTGAAGTCAGCTATTCCATAAATATTTACTGAGGACTTCCTTCCAGGGCCTGAGGAGACAGGGACAAGGAGCAGGACGAAGACTCTTGGGGGCTGGTATTTTACGGTCAAACAAGTGCCCAAGGTATCAGATTTCCCTCAAGTCTGGTACAGGTAACTAAGTAAAAAGCTCTGCCCTACGTACCAAGAAAATGTAAATGGTTCCTCCCTGTCAACAGTTACACCCAAGAGCCAAAGACATCTACAGAAATTTCAAAACTAAGGAAATCTACTATTTCAGGCAAGGCCATATTACTCTGAATTTCCAGTAAGACCTGAAGGTCATTCCATTCTGTGTAAATATTACAGAAACAACCTCTGTGGAGAGGAAAGATTTTTGGCAGTTCAAATTCTTAAATATCTTAAATAGAATTTGCTAAAATAAATTATTCTTGAATTCCTCAACTTAATTTTGAAGCAATGAGCTAGTAATAACTCCAGAGATTCAAATAATAGTGCCTATTCAAGAAGAATGAGAGTTTGACATTCTTCTCTACAAAACAACTAGGCACAATTTTATCCATCAGACGTCTATCAACCTACGGATATTGAAAGCTTGGGAGAACAAGATAAAATCAACTTCAGCCCTAGAGTCAGCTGTAATATCGAGCAGGCATCAACAATGCTATTCATGAATTTAGAAAAATTAATAAATCCTGGGTTGAATGCAAGAAAAGGCTCAAATACAGGTGAAGCATACTCACTTGGGTTTTGTTTCTGCATCTGTCACTTGGCGAATGAAGATACCATCTTCAGGATGTTCCGTGTCATCCATTTCATACATATACGATGATGCTATTGCAAGCGTGGTCCCATCATTACTGAAGGCTAGTGAGGCGATGCTGGTGGGGTACCGATGGAACTGGCACAGTCGCTTTTTGTTAAATGGATCCCAAATATTTACAAATCCATCAGAACCACCTGCAAGTGATTTCAAAATAGTTTTTAAAAGCAGATACAAAAATAGCCATTAGCTTGACAATCTTTAAGATCACAGAAGTTACATTTTTCCCATGGAGTATTATACTAATTTTTTTCCCCTTTAAATATCATAAAAAACCAAGCACAATTTTTAAGAACTTTGCCCACTTCCCAGGTGGTCCAGTGGCTAATATGCCACGCTTCCAATGCAGGGAGCACAGGTTCAATCCTTGGTCAGGGAACTAGGATCCCACATGCCACACAGAATGACCAAAAAAAAAAAAAAAACCTGCCCAAGTACAAATATTCAGTGTTCAATTAACAGCTAAATTATATTAGAAGCAGATAGAAGTGAACATTCCATACTCTACCTGTGGCAAAGGTATTGTGGATGTTGTGAAAGGAAATGGCGTTGACGGGGTAAATCTGCTCAATATTGTTTTCCTTTAGTCTGTGACACTTGAAGGCATACTTCTTCTTCTGTACCTCGGGGCTTGGGTCCAAGTACTCAACTGCCACTCGACCTTCAATAGAACTTAATACATAACCCTGACAAGAGGGAATCAGAAGACAAAACTAGTGAATACAGATTCCAAAACAAGGCATATACTCCCAAATTCAACCCACATTAAAGAAAGATAATTATTTTTAAAATGAAGAGAATATGGCTGTGTTTTAAACAAATGTTTAAGCAGTACTAACATAGTTAAGATCACTCCAGAAGTTTAAAAACACTTATTACCTGTTCTATTAAAAAACAAACAAAAAAGGCCACCATCACTTACTTTCTTTACCAGTACTCTGCACACTACAATCAAAAATGTCTAGGTATTTTGTCAAACCTCAACAGGAATTTTTAAATTATTTCAATATAATTTATTTGTTGTCCTGTCCAGAAGGGGACTCAAATTCATTCCATCACCTGGAATGTATTTTTTTTGGCTTGATGCCTCCTCACTTCTAACAGCTCTAAGAAGAACTGTATCTTCTTCACTGAGGGTGTATCAAAAATCCAGACCAACTGGGAAACCAGCCTTTCATCTCTATCATCCTGCCTCTTGCATTTAACTACAGCAAGTCAAGTTTATACCCAAACAACACAGATTTTCAGCAAGGTTCAAAAGTGCTCTATAATTTCAAACCTCTCCTCACCCTGCCGTGAAACTGTATGTCAGAGAAGATAAGAGAGAAAGATAATATGAAATCTATATTTTACTTCTTTAATTTTTCAAGATATGAAAAGGATTTATTCCTAAAAAACTATTAACACTTGTAACCAAAAAAGAATCAGTAAAATGTTACTTTTAGTTAAAAAGCTTCCATTATAAACTACAGATAAACTCAGAAAATTCTGGATATATGACATCACAATATTCATAAATGCAAGCATATTTTAACCATGCATTTAAGGTTTTTCATAACTTCAATTCCAATGGAAATTTACAATATCCTGAGAAGAACTGTGATCACCATTTGAGGTACTAGCCTTTTGAAATAAAGAGCTAAGAGAATAGAATAACAGACCTAATTCTTTCAAGCTCCACAACCACTAAAGGACAGCTGTAAGATTCCAAAGATATCTGCTGTTTTTAATGACTTTCCTCTTATAAAATTCCCAGAGCAAACGACTCCATCACCAACTTCCCTTCGAACTTTCAAGACTAGGGGTAGGGGCACACTAATAAAGTGTCACCTGATCTAGTAATGATGATGGAAGGTGACCCACACTGTTCCTCAAGAGTTAGTCATTATATGAGGCACAGCTCCTCTCTAACCTCAGAGGCATTCCTTTAAAAAAAAAAAAAAAATGTAGGTTCTGCTCTGACTGGCTAAAAAGCTCTCTTAGTATTAGGGTACAAAAGAGAAAAAAAAGAAGGAACGGGAAAAAGAGAAAACAGCAAATTCCATAACTCTACATTTTCAGATTTAAATTTGAATTTGCTGGTTTGTAAATTAAAATACCTGCAAAACTCTCTTCCATTACTGTATACCTGTCAAGTTTCCTGGGGAAGCAGCACCAAGGAATCAGAAAACCACTGGCAGATTACTTACCCTCTGTGAACATCAAAGCCTTCTCTAAAATTGAGTTAACACATTACTTTTTAACAAAAGGCTGTCGAAAATACACCTAGCAGAAATTCCAATCACCACTCAAAAAAAAAAAAAAAGAGAAAGAAAGCAATGCGTAAAACGGAGTGACCGAATCCTTATTATTAAGGACTCTACTATTTTCAAGCTCCCACAGCGGGCGGGGGAGGCAAGGTCAGTACCTGCTTGTTGGGGAACGCGCGGATGCAGCGCGTCTGGTACTTGAGGCTGGACTCGCGGCGCTGCTGCACGTAGCCCATGTTCCGCAGGTCCCACACCAGCACCCTGCGGCCTGCCGTGCCCACGATCAGCCGGTCTCCCGACACCGACAGGGTGTACACCTTTCAAGACAGACCGAAACGTGCTAAAAATCACCTACATGCCTGCAAATGGCATTCTGCTCCAAAATGAAGTCCACAGGTCATAAAACCATTTAAAAAAAGTTAGCTGACAGATTCACAAACACAGGTACCAAAATTTTAAATACTTCAGTTACACAAACCAAGTAACTGGCACAAAATAATACACCCAGGATATTAATACTTAACCACATATCATAATAATGCACATTCTAATTAACTCTCCAAAAGTATCTCTGAAGACGATTCTCTTTCTTACTAAAACAAACTAAATTATTAGATAATCTTATAGCTCTCTTGTTTCATTTAGTCATAATACAAAAGTGTAAAAGATACTCAAAAAGGAGACAATAGCAATAAAATCATAAAAACAACTCAAGATACCTTTCAATGGGCTTCTGGCTTTTCATAAGACAATCATTTTCAAAGTTATTTTTCTATGACCACCTTTTGGACAGAGATTTCATGTTGTAACTCTCTGATTTTACCACCTGTCACACTTAATAAATAGGCCTTTCCAGGAAGAGTGAGAGAGTTAACCTGCTTACTGGCTTTTGGTGGCATACGAACTCAAAATTAAAAGGTAAGGTCAGTGGTCTGGCATATGACAAAGCAAATTTTTACGCCTTGATGTCACACTAAACACTCAAGACAGAGTTATGTTTACAGAAAATTTTAAAAGCATTTATCCCCTAAAAGCAACTGGTTTTTTTTCCCCCTCAAAATTCCTTTTCTTCAATAGTAAAATAAATAACAAAATGTCCTGCAAATAAGGCTTTAAGGTGACTTACTTTCAAATACATTATCTGGAGACCAAATAGAGATAGCAAATTCATGAAAACAGTATTTTCATGATCATGTTAAATCATTTTTTTAAAAATCTAGACTTCAGGTATATAATTGTGCTCTGATCATCACTTTCAATTAATAAGCAACTAATTTAATCTAATTTAATATTTTAAAACCTGAAGAATCACTATAAAAAATGAAGAGGCCTCATTACATGGTAAGACATCTCCTTAACATTCAGTAATTAAAGCTTATGGTTAGTTATCACTAACATATTAACCACATAAGCATGCCCCTTCCCCTCCCCGGGAGGGTGGTGGGTGGAGGTGGGGGGATTGGACTTAAGAACATAATAACCTGATAATTTCTACAATCTAGCCTTAAAATTCAACAACTAATTTGACCAAGGGAAAAACACAGAATTTAAAATACTCAGAACAGTAGATTTAATACAAGTGTATTTCAATAAGAGATACAGTAAGACTTACTGCTGTTTATTCAAAAAACATTTGCAGAAAAACAGAAATTAGCGTAAGACACATGAAATGCCGAATTCAAAAAAACAAAGAATCCAGAAAAAGATCAATTTATAACAGTACAATCAGAATGGGACTTTTATCTTAAATCTTTACTATCCAGGTGACACACAAGCTTCTAACAGTGCTTTCTATCCCCACTGATCGTAAATCAAGTAAAAACACTGTCATGCTACTGACTAGGTATATACATTTATCAAAGACCGTATTAAAAAAAGTGACATAATGAACCTTGCTGAACCAATAAGCAGCTTGATTCAGTGTGGCTGTCCATTATATGATATTCTGTCAGCAATTTATCACAGCTCTTAACATGTTACATACAACCATAAATCAAAACTAGAAACAATGCAATTATTTTATTCTGAACAAAGGTCTTGCCAGGAGTAGATTCAACTGTGATGTGACAAAAATAATGGCTCTTTGGATGCAATACAGTATATAACGACAGCTAACAGGAACTGAATAGTATATTTACACTGAGGAAATAGACTCAAGTGAAGGATACCTTTAAACTGCTAAAACAATCAATCTTTAAAATTAACTACCACCTGATAAAGTCTGATGAGGATACAGCAAGAATGCTCAATTACACTTTCATTGTACAGATCAAAAGGTTAGAATAATACACAACATTTCAGTTTTAAGAAGCTTCCTTCACTACCTCCTTCAACTACATCTGTCAGTATTAAAAATAAATAAATTATAAAAGCCAGGGAATAAAGGACATCTTTTTCACTAAACTTTAAATGATACCCCATTTCACCCTCTCACAGTCAGCTAAAGAGAAAGCTCAGGCCATAAGTGAAAATGAGTGGTGCTCCATCCCACTTCCTGCTTGGGGAAGTCAAATTCAACTTCAGTCTTTGCTAAATGACCTCTGAAAAGTTGCTTCTCAGCCCTAGGATCTAAAGCATTACAATACATGGAAATGGGTTTACCACTAGTGCTATCCAGCACAAATATGACAACTGTCAGGAAAAAGCTGACGAAATTATGAAGATTAGTTTTCCTTTACATATTTAGTTGGGTTTGTAAAAATAGACTCATCAACTCTTAACCTCTAAAATCAACATCATCTTCATCATTTATCAAGTCAAATCACCCCAAGAACCAGAATTCTTGTCATGAACATAAAAAGCCTACCTTTTCAGGCTGAGAGAAGGTCCCAGCATTACAAGGGGTTCTGGGATCCCACAATTTAACCGTCTGATCCCAGCTTCCAGTAACCATCACATTCACTTCGGGACAGTATTCAACACATCTGATAGGGGCATCATGAGTTCCAACAAGATTTTCTGTAGGAAAAAAAATAAACCAACAACCAACACCTAGCTTTACTAAAGATTCCTCAGGTGAACAATAAAAGGAAACATTCATTCTACTGTAATGAATCCACTTCCACCCACTCAACAGAAGTATCTACACACAGAAAAACTTCTCCAGGACTACAAAGTCATCCATTCACCCCTGTCCATCTTACAGTGCATAGCTTGATTCACTGGCACAGTAATACGAAAAGCTACCTTGAGTTTCAGACTACATTAAAATGATAGCGTATCAGTTATTTTCCTCACTTGATTCTAGATTCCTTCAAATCAGGAACCTTGTTTCAACTCTATAGTTCTGACTGTATCTAGTTCATGTTCTAATACATGGTAAGTGTTCAAGATATACCTGAGAACTCTGGTCCAAGGGATCTGGATAAAACTTATCACATTAAGCTGATGTTTCAAACAAACTGATTTAAGTAGTAACAGGATTATCTGAAAGCTAGGGATGAGGAAGGCAGGGAGGCTCACGATTAATAACCACTTGGTTTTCACGGTGGTTATATTTCTTTCTTTTTTAATATTTATTTGGCTATGCCAGGTCTTAGTTGTGGCATTCAAACTCTTAGTTGTGGCATGTGAGATCTAGTTTCCTGACCAGGTATTGAACACAGGCCCCTTGCATTAGGAGCACAGCGTCTTAGCCACTAGCCCACCAGGGAAGCTCATCAAATTTCTAATACACAATTTCTTCCCTTTCAACTTTTCACATTATCTCATTCATTCATTCAACTAACATCTACTGTCTACTATGTGCCAGAATCTATACCACATGCTAAGGTAACAACAAATACAAAGAGTATGTGGTTCTGATCCTCAAAAGAGGAAAACTACCTGTTTAAAAACACTCCATTTAAACAAGAAAAAGTATCTCATAAAGTTCAGCAAAGACCTCCTGAGAATAAGCAGCTAATTCCCTTAATTATGGTCTCCAGCATCAAAAATCTTTGTTTGCTTTTTGGTTTTCTTGGGTTTTCAAAGAAAGAGAACCTAAACCTGCAAGCTAACTTCCTATGTAGAAAAAACTGCTAGCAAACAAAACCAAACATCCGCAGTTTTGAGTTACATGACAAAACAGCTTTCACATAAAAGCCTCTTCTGATTGGATCCTTCTTTTCTTTCTGGATAAAATACAGCGCCCACCTTCCATCCATTCTCTCACTGTCCAACTCATCCTCATTGAGTCGTATCTCTGTGCCTTGCTATGTTTTTCAGGTACATCTATGTCTAACACATGCATATACAACATAAACAAAAAACCTTCACTAGAGAGCTCTGTGTATTTGAGCTCCATTCCAATCTCTATTCTACTCCAAAATCATCATAAAAATGTGAGTAATTCATTTCATCTCTTAGAAATCAACTAAAAGAAAACGTGTTACCTTGTCTTCCACTCAATAAATGCAAGTGAAGAATGTTCTATGCTAAACAATTACAAGCAGGGTTACTATGGTACCTGGACAGAACTGGCTGCTTTATAATGTTAGATTTTTAAAACCCAGTCTTTCTTCAGTCTGAACTACACTAGTTTCTGAAAAGAGGACTCTGAAACATCAGCACTATCCCGGAAAAATTGTACTGCAGGCAGACACTGCAGGGTCCGGCCCCCTCCTGGGGGCAGGGCAAAGGTCAAACAGGTAAGTGCCACTTCATGCAGACACTGCAGATGGAGTTCACCAAGAGTTACACTGTTAAAATACATACATGATATTTTGTGATTCTAACTTAATGGTTATCATTTAAACAAAAAAGTCCTAAATTCAAGCCACTTTTACTTTTATCTAAGCAATTCAGGAACTACTCTTCTTAAATAAACATTTGTAAGTAAGCACATGTTACCAGTAAAATGCGGTAAAAATGTGGCTGTTACCTTGATCGGTGTTCAAATCATGCATTTTCAATTGATGGTCTAATCCTCCACTCCAGGCATGTGTTGGATCCTACAAAATACAAGTTTCAAGTCATTTAAAACTTACAGAGCTTTAAAAAGTATTTAACCTTGGAGTAGGAAATGGCAACCCACTCCAGTATTCTTGCCTGGAAAATTCCAAGGACAAAGAAATCTGGAGAGCTGGCAGTCCACGAGTAGCAAAGAGTCGGACACGACTGAGCGTGCACATGTAACAGGTTACGGAATCTAGAAAATACTAAGAAGGAAAATGTTTCCTGTGGCCCAATCACCTAGAGATAACTACTGCTAACACTCTACCATCTCTCTTCTAATCTTTTTCTTATAAAAATAGAGATAATTTAAAAATAAAATTTGAAATCTAACTGTGGATACTTTTTAGTTTCAGAAATATAGTCCATGTCATCAATTAATGCACAGAAATATTATCAGTAGTGATTTCATAATAATCCATACTATAGTTAAACTTCCAACTTTTTTATGTCCTCACTGTCAATTTTCCTCACATTTTTATTTCAATAAACAACTACATGATAAGCATTTTTAGTAGAGTTTTCTAGGAGTAAGATTAAGGAAAACTAGGGTATGGACATTAGTAGCAGCAGCAGGGTATGGACATTAATAAGATTCTTGCTTCTCCCTGGCAAATTCCATTCTAGAAACATCCTCTCCATTTACTTTTCCATCCATATAAAGCACTTGCCTTACCACATCCTGCTCAGCATTACTTATAATTTCTTATATTGCAATGAGTTTAGGAGTAAATAGTATCTAACTGTGGTTTTAAATTGCATCCTTCCATAACTTGTAAAGTTGACCCTCTTTAAATAATTAAAATTAAAATAATTTTTAAATTATTAAAAATTTAATAATTTTTAAATGGGAAAAAAAAAGTGTGGAAAAATTCCTCTATCTACCAGCCAACTCCTCAGTTTATGCTCAGAATGAAGTACACTGGGCTCACTCATTGTAAACGAACAAAAAACCATACAAAAAACTGAGCAAACTAAAGTAGTCAACCAAACTACTGAGCAAGCAAATTAAGGAAGAACTGTTCACCACACTGGCTGAGAGCCAATACGTATTCCCATTTACTAGCAAGCAAACCTTTTAATAAGTAAGACGGCCAAATTTTACATTCTTGCCCCGAGTTTCAAGTACATTCTGTCCAGAAAAGTTCACAGTGTTAACTTCATCAGAAGCTTAAGGGAAGACCCAGTTCCTGACGTCTGTCAAGTCCCCAGGGCCAAAAAGCAAAACAAAGCAGCACCGGAACCTCAAGGTTAAGTGTTGGGGTGGAGGTGGGGGAGGAGGGGAAAGAGGGGCGCTGTCCAAATAACTCTACCGACAAGAGCCTTCGCCCAACACTGCAAAGGGACGCTGATCACGAGGGACACCAGAAAACTCAAAAGGATGCAGGAGCGGAAACGGAGAACACCTACGTAGAAGGCGCAGTCCAGGACGGCGCCGGTGTGCTGGTACTTGAGTCGCATGGAGTTGGCCGGCACATCGTAGAGGCGCACGGACGTGTCCCAAGAGGAGACTAGCAGGAACTGCGACGTGTTGGGGCTGAACTTCACAGAGGAGATGCCATCCTCGGGGGGCTGGTTCAGCTTGAACTCGTTAGAACCGGTCATCTAGGGAACAAGCGCCTGGTGAGAGTCTCCCCAAGGGGCCGGGGTCGCGAGGCTTGACTCGCAGTAGGGCCAGGCAGCAGGTGGGGGTGGGGGAGGGTCCCCCAAGGGGCCGGGGTCGCGGGGCTCGACTCGCAGAAGGGCCGGGGAGTAGATAGGGGGTGTCCCTGGGGGGCGGGACCGAGGGAAAGGCCGGCGACGCGGCCTCTGCGCCTGCGCGGGGCCGCCGCGCCCTCGCCGGTCGGGCCTCATCGCCCCCTTCCCCGCCGCTCCTCCTGAGCTTCCCTGCCGGCCGGGCCCGCGCCGCCATACCCCTGACTCCAGCCTCGCCCGCCAGGTTCACACTCTCCCCAGCCGCGGGGCTTCTGCACGCCGGCCCCTCCCCGCCCCCGCCCCCGCCCCCGGGGCCTACAGCCCCGTGTACTCCTAAAATAAATAGAAAAGCCGTGGAAGTAAACCCGGTTCCCAGCGGACTGCTCCGCCGGCTCGGGAACCCCGGGAGCATCCCCGGAGAGCCCGTGCCTGCGCCCGGCCACCTCGCCCGGCTACCTCGGGATCCCTCCAGAAGCAACTCAGCCGCCGCGCCCGCCGCCGCTCGCCGCCGCCTCGCTTCCCTCGCCGCTCTCGCGCGTCGGGCAAAGTAGGCGGAGACAAAGCTCCAGACAAAGACTGTCATTGGCTGATTTCAAACGCCAACGTCTCCTTCTAAGGCAGTCGATTGGTCCGTCCCGAGGCCCCGGGCTCGGGCGACCCAGTCAACCTGTTCCGGCACAAAGGCAAACGGCAGCCTTTCCGATCACGTGACTGCTTTCCGCCACCAGGCTCAGGCGCCCCGCCGGTGCTGGACGCGTGAAAACTACAACTCCCAAAGAGCATCGCGCCAAGGCGGAGCTCACGCCCGCTCCTGTTCTTATGGGGCATGCTGGGAAATGTAGTCCTGTGGCCAACGCTTGTCCTGTCTTCTAAATAGTAGGCGGGAAAAATGCCCTTTCCATTTGACTCTTGGAGCCTTCCCCATGTCTCGGACACAAGAACCCCATTTTGGTCTGTATTTTTATAGGACTGAATTAGTCTCCCTTCCACTGGACGTGCATATCCAGGAAAGTTAACCAAAATTAGAGTGGAGAAGAAAATATTTGCTCTAACGAATGTTTTGCCCCACTTTTTTCTCATTTTCCTGGACTTTCCACCTATGAGGCAGGCGGTCACATTTCCTATTGTCGAAGATCTTCTGACTTCAGAGAAACTCATCCTTATTTATACTCTGCTTTATCTCTTCATTCCATCTTTCTGCAGACATTTATTGAGCACCCAGTTCGTGCCAGGCCTAGTGAGAAGGCTGAGGGAAAACATTAATCGGATCAGTTCTTGCTCTGGAGGAACTGTTTTTCCAGAAGGTTGGACAGACTGGGAAACAGATAATTACTCTTAAGTGTGTTAAAGCTCAAAAGCCTCTTACAGACATATGTCCAAGTAAGACCTTAAAATGACAGCTACAAGCTTCTCTCTATTCCACTCTCTCACACCCCAACAACACCCTAGACTTATAGGCTCTGTTTGCTCTATTTTCTGTTTCTAGAATCCTCCAGAAATAGGAGAATCAAGAAGGTTGCTTCTGTAAGGAGAAATACTTTGATCTCCATGAAAGAAAAGCAATACTTAATAACTAGAATCTGTGACTCAGCTAGTATTGAATATCAAAAGCATGCTAAAATTTTTCAATTCAATCCATGCTATACCATCTTTTTCACTGCCTTTTGTGTTGTGCGGGAAAAAATCTTACTTTATTATACAATCTTGTATGAAGTAGGAGAAAATTGTTGAGGTTAAAGTGTTTAATTTCTAAGGCAACTTAATAGAGAAAAGGTGCTGTAGGTCCTTATGCATTCATATACACTGACTCAGGTGCACTTCTTTTTATGAATCGTGATACAGTAAACATATAACCACCACTCTTCTGCCCAGTGTATTGATGATATTCCTGCCAAAAGTACAGATTCTTCCCCTCTCTCAGTTCAGCTGCTCAAATCGTGTCCAACTCTTTGCAACCCCATGGACTGCAGCAGGACAGGCTTCCCTGTCCATCACCAACTCCCAGAGCTTGCTCAAACTCATGTCCACTGAGTTGGTGATGCCATCCAACCATCTTATCCTCTGACGTCCCCTTCTCCTCCCGCGTTCAGTCTTTCCCAGCATCCTCACCAGTCCTTATACTTGGTTTTCTCTCTCTCCTCTTTCAACAACTTGATGGCTCGGTTAAGAATTTTAAAGTGCAGTGCCTTACCTCCATTCTAATTTTGGCTAAATAATTTTATCTCCAAATAATTTTATTTGGTTCCCTCTCCCAGTTGTTTATTTAATTCTACTAGTGCTCAAGATTCTGAGCATGAATTATCCACTAATAAAATCTAAGTGTATTTCATTATCCAGTGTGTGTATGATTCAGGTCCCTCTGGACAGGCAGTTGCAGCCGGACTCGATTTGAGTTTTAAGAAACGTCAATCTTTTAAATCCAGTTTAGAGGCTGAAAGGAGGCTGATGATTTTGCTGATTATTCAAATGAATTGATAGTCTTGAGATCGGAAATCTGGCCACAATGGAGTCTTGAACAACATCTTAAATCCAAATGCAAAGCTGTGTGTGCATGTGTGAGTGTCTGTGTGTGTGTGTACTTAGTTACCTATAAGAAAGAGGAATTCCTAGAAACTAATCACACTGTTGGATCACCTTTGACTCCTAATTTCTGGATTAGTAAAAAAGTGAAGTTCCCACTATATGACAAACGAAATGGGTCATCCCTAAAATCCTAAGGGCAAAAACTACTTTGCCATTAACTGTCTACACAAAACCACTTCCTATAAAAGAAGTAAGCCCAAGAAAGATATAGTGATAATGCTGTTAAAACCATCATCTCTTTAAAAAACAATCTATGGAAGTGCTGACCAAAATGATATGGATGAAACATTTCTTTACAAGTAGTTCCTTGAAGGCTATTTGCCTTAATTTTGCATAGAATATTCAAAGAGCAACTTGAGAGGAAAAGAAAATTTTAAAGCCGGTTATCATTGAAGTATGTGTACCAAAAGTATCAGAAGAAAGATGCAGTGTTAGTTTTCTCTCTCTGACTGGAGGATATCTAGCATAGTTCCCAGCCCTATTTACTAGGATACAGTAAATATTTATTGAACTCAGCTGGAATGAAATAAATGCAATTGACCTAACAACTTTGGCACATGGGTTCTTGGGTAGCATCCTTCAGGTGTCATCTTGAAATAGTTTGTAAATTTCATGAAATTTAACGTGAGAAGAAAAAATAGAAACCTCAAATATGAATAAAGCTTCAGGTATTTTAGACATGATACTGTGGATCACAAGGACGGATTACAGATATCCTGCATACTTTCACAAACTGCAGATAATTTCCATGTCTCTTGACTCCAAGAGACCGGTCCATCAAGTCGAGGTTTTCCTTCTAGAGGATGAGATCAGGCCTCCGCGCTGCTGACTCCCAGCACCTTAGCAGCGGCTAAGGAGTAGCTCGGGCCGGAAAACCCGGGAGCTCGCCTCACGTGACACTGAACCGTCAGCCTCCTGAAAGCTCAGGCTATTTCTTTTTTTTTTTTCCGACGTTGTACAAGGAACAGGTGGCTGCGGTCTCACACTGCAAGCCTGGGATTTGCATGACACTCGCGCGCCTCTGTCCTCTTGATGCCGCGCCCTCCCAAGCCAGGGTGCGGCGGCAGGTGTTGGGGCGCTGAAGTCCGTGGGCGCGCAGACAGCGCATCAAGGTTCCATTCAGTGCCAGCTGCCACGTGCCTGCCCGACACCGGGCCACTTAGCCACGCTCCATGCAAAACCACGAACAACAACAAAAAGTGTGGGGCGGAGCCTTTGCCTTCTGAGCTTTCTTTGCCCGGTCTCGGGCCTCATCCCTCCTCGGCCGAAGGGCCGCCTCTCTGTGCTGTGTTCCTGCGCCGCGCCGGGCGCGCAACCCTGCCACCGGCTTGGGAACTGCGAGCGGCTGTAAGTCTTGTCGCGCCAGGTTGGGGGACGAGCAAACCGGGCTGGACAGCTGATCGAGGCAGGGCCGCCCCACCTGCCCTGTGCCCTCGGAGAGGAGGCTCCTGTCACTGACTGGACCACGTCGCACGGCCCCGTGCTGCCGCCAACACCAAGCCGCTCCCAGGACTAGAAAGAAGCTCGTTCCAGGAGGCAACTGCTTTGGCAACTGCAGTCCCGCATCTATCCCTCTCGGCGCCCCGGGAGCTGGATCCCGGCCGGGCTGAGTCTCCGACCGCGCGGAGACTAGGGCACAGGCTAGTGGAATGGGGTGCGCCTCCAACCACGTGCCATCTCGGCGGCGCCCGACCTTTAACCTCTGACCTCCGCCCCACCTTCCAGGTGGGGCGAGCCAGACCTCCTCTGACGCACTCCTGCACTGTCCGTGGAAAAGCGACAAAAACCTGCGCGTTAGCACGCCGGCCAATCAATTGCACCAAAGTTAGCAACGATGCTTAAAATGTTTTATTTTTTCTTTTTAAAAATATTTACAGATCTGAAATTTATCCCCCTTTCGCCCCTATCCATTCTCGGGACAAGGGAAATGGAAAGAGGCATTGAGATCATTGTTCAAAGCCCCCAAGGACTGGCTTGGCCGGCCGTGTGTGCGTGTGCATATATACAGGTATATATACGGGGAGAAGAATGTATCTGGTTTGGTGGGGGTTTTTTCCTGATTTTTTTTTTTTTTTGGCCTACCGGCCAATGTCAATCTGACCGAAACTCCCTGTCCGACCACCACCCTAGAATGTCGCCTCCAAAATGGTTTTCAAAATGTATTGGTTTGTTTGGGGGGGCGGGTAGAGAGCAAATGATCTGGCTGGAGGGATGCCGATAAATACCAGAAACAATCAAACCAAAGTAGGGCAGAAGCCATAAATAAGAGATAATGAATACACATGGTGTATTTAGTAATATTTCTGGGAACGCGCCGCCTGCTCCGGAGTGGGGGGGTGGGGGCAGCCCGCGCCCGCCTGGCGGGGAGCGGGCGGGAGGGCGCGCGGCGCGGGGCCGGCGGGCCGCTCTCAGTAGTCGAGCTTGTTGTAGAGGTTGTAGAGAGGTAAGGCCGAGAGGTTGCTGCCCGGGTAGTAGAGCGGCGCGGGGAAGGCGAGCGAGCGCGGCACCGGCACGCGCAGCAGCGAGCTGTCCCGGAACACCAGCGGCATGCCCACCAGAGTCTGCGCCGACGCGTGCGCCATGTTGGCCGCCTCCAGTTCGGCAGAGAGCTGCCGCTTCCACTTGTTGCGGCGGTTCTGGAACCAAGTCTTGACCTGGGTCTCGGTGAGCTGCAGGCTGGAGGCGAGGCAGGCGCGCTCCGAACTGCTCAGGTAGCGCTTCATGTCGAAGGTGGACTCGAGCTGGTACACCTGGCTCCGCGAGAAGACCGTGCGCGTCTTCTTCTTGGCCGCGCCCGCCTGCCGCTCGGCGCCGCCGCTGTCCCGCGGCCGCTCGGGCCCCGGCGACGGTGAGCCCGCGGCCAAGAGCCTGTCTTTCTCTTCCTTAAAGTCCGGGTGCGAAGAAGAAAGGAAAGGCTTGCGCTCCGAGCTCGCCGGCCCCGCGCCTCCGCTGCCCTTGGGGGTACCTGGGGAGTGAGAACAGACAAGAGGGCCATGGAGTTGGGGCGCCTCAGGGACCCCCAGCTCCTGCTAGGACCAGGGGCTTGGCTGGCGCCTGCAGCCTTGGTTCCCATCTTCCTGGATCTCAGCTCCTACTCTTCTAGCCCTCTCGCTGAAACCCAGAAAGCGGCACCCGGCTTTTGAAAAGCAACAGGAGAGGGACCCAGCTACTTGGAGCCTGGGATCTCTGTGCTCCCAGCTTCCTGAAAGGACCTGTGGCAACAGGGGGAGGAAGTCTGGAGGGGGGAACATTAGCATCTTTGTAAAAGATGATTTTGCCTTGTAGTAACTGAGCTGGAAGAGTTCCCTGAGCTTTATAGGGTGGCATCGTTTCACAGGCCGTTTCTTCGGAAATCACGCCAAGGACTGACACGGGGCTCCCCTTGGTCAGATGTTGTAAAGAGGAACCATCTCTGAAAGGCACCATTGTCAATCATCTTGGAGTGCTAATCATTCCGAGGAGGAGGAGGGGAGAAAGAGAGGCAGAGGTCGAGAGAGGGGAAGAGAGAGAAGAAAAGGAAGCAGAAGGCGACTGCGGTAGAGACGGACGGACGGACCGCTCAGATCCGAGTTCCAGACCTCGTGTGCAGAAAGTATCCGATGTGCAAAGGGGATATTGCGGGCAGAGCCTTGAGAGCGGCCGGCCCTGTGCCAAACCCACAAACACTCCCTTCAACCCAACCTTCCCCCAAACCGCGCCGCGCGGCATCCGTGTTCCAGGTTTCTTCCCGAGCGCCCGCGGGGCGGAGGAGTCAGCGAGGAGCTCGCCTCTCCCCGTCCCCACCCTCGGCCCCGGACCCCGAGCGGCCGCGGCTCTGGCCGGGGGCGGGGGGCCCGACGCGAGAGCCCCGGTACAGTTTCCCTCCCCTAGAGCTTGCTCCAGGCCGACCCGGCGGCTTGCGATCCTTACCCAGGCAAGGAAAGGGGATGGGGGGGTGGTGCTTGGAGCCGGGCTCCTTGGGGCCGTGCGGGTCTGGGCAGAAGCAGGCGGGTGCCTTCCAGCCGTCGTCCGGCTCCTCCTCCTCCGAGGACACGGACAGGCTGCGCTTCCTGGCCGGCCAGGCGGCCGGCTCTCTCGGCGCCTCCGAGGGGCCCCCGCCCAGGATGGACTGAATGGTGAAGCTGGAGACGCCGCCGGCCGCCGGACACCCTTTGCCCGCATCTTCCTTGCTGCCCATCCTGGGTTCATAAGAAATCGGAGGAAACCAAGAACTCCCTTTAGAGATGATCTGGGTGGAAGGTGGTGCAGGCAGGCAGGCGGGGGGGGGGAGGGGCGGGGAGGGGAGCTGGGGGAGGGGGCGGCGAAGCTGGCGAGGCGTCCCCTCTGCGCTGGGGAAACGGGGGCACCCGACAGCTGCGCAGGGGTCCCTGCCCGCCCGGCTTCAGGTGCGCCCGCCCAGCCCCGGCGCGAATGCCCCTTCCTTGCCCGCCAGCTCGCCGGGTCCCCGGCGGCGCGGTGGTGGCGCGGCCTCATTTGCATAGAGGTTACTCGGACGCGGCCAATCGCAGCGCCGCCGAGCGGCCCCGGAAAATTTCAAAAAGCACAGGCCCGGCTCTCACAGCCGCTGTCCTCCCACGAGCTCGCGAAGAGTCCAGCGGGCATCTGCTGTGTCCAACCAGCCTGGACCGAAAGCAGGATGGATGACAGCCAGGTTCCTAGCCTCTGTGGCATCTCTGATGGCTCAGACCCCGGCTCTCTCAAGAGACAGGGGCAGCCCGGGGCTCAGAACAGGAGTGGCCCCACGCCTCCTTTAGGCGACAGGTCCTCGCACCCTCAAAGGGGCTCACAGGCTCGCCATGACCCTCCCCATCTCCCCATGACCCTCATCCCTTCTCTGCTGGGAAGGCAGGTAGGGCTGACAGGCCTCTGCGCCCCGCGGGGGGAGGCTGAGGGTCGTGGGATTTAGGAGCGTGCACATGGGAACTGATGCTCTTCCTAGCAGCTTAACTAGGAGGCCTGGGAGCAGACAACTTTGGCCCTTCCTCCCTACAGACCCCAACCTTGTCACAGGCCCAGCAGGACTGCATAATCGTTATGGGGGGTGGGGAGGCCCTAGATCTTGTTTCGGGAGATCCAGGTTCAAGTCCCAGCACCACCATTTACACGCTAGGTGAACTTGGACAAGTCGAAGTCCCAATCAGAGCCTCACTGGCTTCATAGGTGATACGGCCCCATTAATATCCCCTTCCCTTCACCTGTTTTGAGAATGGCCTAGGTAGGAATGAAAGGTACCCTGTAAACCTCTGTAAACAGCCCAAAGCTCGGCAATGTCTTCCCTGACTCTCGTTTTTAGGTAAATATTGGAGGTCAGGGAATTGCTGCAAAAATAGCGATTTGCCCCAGGAAAGGGGAGAAAGAGGTGAGGACTATAGTTTTAGGATTAGGCAAAGGGTATTCAAATGGGGAGGTGACCTTGAACAGGATTCTTACTTTCTGAGCCTTGGTTTTCTCATTTTTTAAATTAGGGGAAAGCAACGATCGCCTCGAAGAAGCTAAATGAGGTCAAAGTGCCTAATTCTGAGCACAGCTTGCGGTAGGCGCTTAGTTACCCGTAGTTCCCTAAGGTGTTTGCACGCCCCCCTCAAAGCCCTGACTCCTGCTTTTTTAATTCCCAGATCAACTGGTACCAGAGGCGGAACCCATGCGACGCAGGCAAAACGTTTCGGGGGCATAGTTGTCTACACAAGCCTTGAGGAACCCAAGGTGAGGCAAGACTCCAAGGCGCTCAGGCGACCTCAGCCCGGGGTCTGCAGCCTCCGGTACGGCTCGCCCAAATGATCCCAGGAGCCCTGACCCTACGGTGCCCCCCCCCAAATGCAGCCAAGGGAGAGGGGAGACTCTGAATCAGTCCCCACAAATGTCCAGACGCTGCCCCCATGACGGTGCAGTTCCTCCTCGCCCGCGCCGCGCCCGGGTTATTGAGTAAAACGCTTATAATATCATTAGCCGCGGTGAGTTACCGACTGCAGCCCTACCCGTAGCAGAACCTCTTCCTACTTAACTCCTCCAAGGGCTCGTTAATGGGCTAATTGATTAGGAGTCGGCGGCGCAGCGGGGGCAGGGGCAGGCGAGGGGGCGGGGGCCGGAGGCTGTGCGCCACGGCCCGGGAGGGAGGCCGGCGAGGGGCAGGTGCCGGCCTCCGTCACCGCATTAACCTCTTCAGGGCTCGGCGGCGGGGTCGAGACACATTACAAATGGTCAGCTTTAATCATGGTGTCAGCTCATTAACCCGGAAGGACCCGGTGCTGAAATACAATTTGCGCGTCCTCCTCTGCGCGGCCGCGGCGCGAGCTCCCGGGCCACGTCACAGCCCGGCCCGCGCGCCCCCGCACGGTTGCGGGGTAGAAGGGAGCATCCTGGAAACCATCAGCCGACTCACACCAGCGTGCGACCTCTCCGCGTGGGTCTCCCGGCCGGGCTGCGCCCACCCCGCGGGAAATAGGCCGACGCGGCGAGCGGGAGCCTGGGGAAGAAACATCCTTGGGGGTAGAAGGAGGGCTTTCGTTGAACCCTTCTGAGCTAGCAAATACTCGACGCCGGCAACCTGGACTATCCAGAGCGCATCTGGTCATTCTTCACTTGAATCCTCAGAGCAAACCTGTGGTGCCGATCCTTAGCCCCAGTGTACAGGCGGGGAAACTGAGGCCCAGGAGAAAAAAAAGTGACCAGCCCAAGTAGAGTAAGCAAGATGGAAGCCCGAGGTTGTCCCACTGCCTGTACGCGGCCCTGGGGAAGGGGCGAGGGGCTGGGGCAAGCATTGATGCTGAGCTTGGGAGTGGCTGCGGGGTAGACTGTGAGGACCCCGGCTATCTCAAGCCCGCCCGGACGGGTGTTTGGGTGGAGCTGGCCTCTGCCAAGGCAGTGGCCAGGTGTGGCAGAGGCGGGGCCTCTGGGATGAGCCTCGGAGAAGCAACTCCCAGACCCGGCAAGCTTCGGGGGGTCGGGGGCGGGCGTGCAGACTGGTTTGAGGACTCTTAAGAAACCGTGCAGCCTCGCGACCCACAGCCGCCGCCACCACCCGCTTCCGCGGGCTAATTTGGGAGGGAAGCCAGAAGGAGCCTTCTGGCCAGGTTCTCCGCCTGCTCGCTACGCTCCTCGCGATCGCTTCGACGGTCTGGTCTGCACAGGCGCGCGCTCCTGCGCAGCCTCCTCCTCCTCCGCCCAGGCACCTCTTCGGACGCGAACACCGTAAACCTCAGGCTTGCGTCGGCATGACGCTTCCGCCGTGGCAAGCATTCGTCCGCAAACGTGCGCTGCAGCGCCAGACACACTGCCCCGAGCCCGGGAAATGATGGTGGTGGTGGCGCAGGCCGAAGGCGGGAAGGCTGCAGCAGAGAGGCTTTGGGGGGAGACCGGGCAAACGGGTCCTCCACGCCTCCTCTCCTTTCAACTGGTCACGGGCGGGGTCTCCCGCTACCCCTCGGTTACGGACAGCAGTCCCACTGCAGGGGCCAGAGGCCCAGGACAGGATCTCCCCGCCCTCTCTTAGCACTTGGGGCGGGGGATCCCCGAGAATTCATGGCGAAGGCAGAGACCCAGACGCCCTCTCCTGGGCTGAGCGCAGCTGCAAATCACACGGCCAGGAACCTTCAGCTTCAGGAACAACCACCCACAGACACCCTGTCTCTCTGCCCTAGAGCGTGGTAATCCTTCCACTCGGTCCCACCTCCCGCCCCACCCTCCTAGTCTTGGGGTAGCTCCGCCCCTCCTTAGTTCAACCAGATTAACATCGCTACCCCGGGAGTCAGGCCCCTCGTCATCCTTGGGATCGCTCCCCCCTCCCCTTCCCGTTTCCTGGGAATTAGGCATAACCGAGTTCCAAGGAATGATAAACTTTCCGAGACTGAAAGGACGCTTAAAGTTTAGGTCTCGAGATTATGCTGCTGCTCAATATTAAAGCGGCCCAGAGCAAACTTGCCGAGAAGCCTAATAAAAATTGATCCTCTCTGCTCTGCGGCAGTCGGGAAATAGGCTGGCTGAGCCGGGTAATAGTGGAAGAAGGCTCCCTCCGAAATGACAGATGAAGTCATAAACAAGTTTGATCTTGGAATCAAGCTTCGATAAATATTAAACACAGTCTGCCCCCCCCCTCCTTTGTGCGAGTGGATTATGATATATGGCGCGTCGAAACTTTAAAATAAGGAAATACCAGAGAAAATGATCTCAATAAATTTTCTAAGTATAAACGTTGATTATGTTTCGATTTTCATTCAAGGGCCTCTGCTGTTCGTTCTTTGGTGCAAATGACATCTTGCAATAGGCTTTTGGGGAAAAGGGCTCCCTATTTGAAAAAGAGAGCCCCAGAGGTGTACAATTTATGTAATCTGCGGCTGGAAAATGAATTGTGTAATTTATTGGAAAACAGAAAGTCATGAAGATTGGATCAGCATAGCCGAGTCCCAACACCCCCCTCCCCACATCCATCAAGTTCCAATTAACAGCCTAACCAGAGAGCTTTAATGGGTTTCCAATCTAGTGGCCTGATAGACTCATCAATTCCTCCGGGAGAAATTAAGAAAATCGACCGCCCCTTGGCGACGCAGTGTCATTCCTTTCTGCAACTATATGTCAAATTAAAAACACAATTAAAATTTAAACTGTTTCAATCAAAGGGTGCCCTGCAACCTATGTTTCACTTAATAGAACTTTGATGAAAATCTGATGCGTGCACTCCATCACCAAGGGGGGCGAGGGCGGCGAAGCTCACGAGAGAAGGGGATTCTTTCTTTTTCTTTAAGACTTTAGCGCTCGGGTGAGGCACGCCAGGTGACTCCACCTCGCAGTTCCAGTCTAAATGATGGGAGCCACGCGCTCTCGGCGCGTTCTCGCTCTCTTCGCTCTCACCTCTCCCTCAACTCTTTTTCCTCTCGGTCCACTGCAACCGGAAGGGATCCTTTAGGAATCCGGCGACAGAGATTTGGGGGGCAGTTTTCGCTGCGAAGAGGCATCGCCTGGAGCAGCAGCCAAGGAAGGGAGCTGGGCGAGTACAACAAGTGGGCATCTCCTGGAAACTGAGAAGGCCCGCTGCCTCCAACTATCTCTTGTCGCTGGTCTCCGAAACTGCCCGGACACACGGTGGAAGTGCAACGGGATCCTGGAGGCAGAAGGGTGGGGAAAGATCCCTAGCGGAAAAGTGGACACCCGCTGCGCTGCTGTCTGAGACCGGATTACCTAGAAAGCGCTCCCCCCAACCCCCAATAAACCTCCAGGGTACTTCCGCAACAGGCGCCAGGTTCGGGAACTGGCGCATCCCAGATCTCAAGATCCGGGTCCGGGGCTCCAGGCGGGGCTCCAGAGTACAGCACTGCGGTTATCTTTGTGGCCCTCTTCTCTCTTCCGCCATTCGCCTACAGCACCCTCCCAAATGTTCGTAGGCCGAAGGTCACCATTCGTCCCGCGCGCCCAGACAGGCGCACTGCCCACGTGGCCGTGCACACTGCGAGATGCGCGCGCCCAGGCGAACGGATCGCTCGCACCCAAAAGGCAGAGACTGGCAGCAGGCTGGGCGGGGGTGGGCGAGCAGAGAATGGGCGGGAAGCCGGGAGGAGGGGCGGAGAAGTGCCTCTGCCCGGCCAGGTGCAAGTGCCCTGGAGGGCGACATTCCAGGGGCTTCCCCAGCTGTGCTTTGGACCCCCAAGTGAGGGTTTCCAAGGGACTCACGGCTTTTACACTCCGACCCCGCCGCCGTGACCACTAGCAAGGTCTTTGGCCGCTTGGCGGTCCACGCTCGGATCGCTAAGGGGAAGAAACCTCCGGAATGGGTCTCAGGGCCCGGGGCGTGGACAAGCGCGAGGGGTGGGGCGACATGGGGCCCGGGAGGCGGGCAGGGCGGTTCTCAGATAAGTCTCCAGCCCCCGCAGGGCCTCTCCAGGGAAGTTCAGGTACCCCGCGCGGTAGAAGCAGGAACGCTTGGCCCAGGCCCAGGCAGCTCAACAACACCAGCTCTCGTCAAAGCCCCCGAGGGTCGAAAGTTGCGGAGCCCTCAGGGCCACCGCTGCTCTGACCCCCACTCCCCTCGCCCGGGCCCAGGCTGCCCCAGCGTGCGCTTGCAGAAGAGAAAGCAAATCCCACCGACCTGCGTGCCTCCTCCTCTTTCTCCCCGCTCTACCCTCCAGCGCGCGCTCTGGGCTTCTGGCGTGCCAGGGCCTGCCAAGGGACGTCCTGGTTCAGAATGAGCGTCCAGTGGCGGGGGCGGGGGCAGTTTATATCTGTCTTGGCCTTATTTGATGTACACACACCTGCTCTATTTACTACCAAATAAAAGAAATACATCTGTGTTGCCAACAGAAACAGCTCGAGAGCTTGCTCACTAGTCTCCCAGGGCTCCGAGATGCTCGCCGGTGCTCAGAGCCGGACACAGTGGGACCCCCGGCTCCGAGTGAGGTCCTGGCCTATAAGCATATGGGGGTCTGCAGTGGGATGTTGGCGGCGTCCACAGTTTGTCCCAGGTGGCTGGTGAGGAGGGAACAGGAGGCATCTCTGCTCGGAAGATTTCAAGCTTCGTGCAGCAGAGGTTTCAGCGCCACCTCGCTCCCTACCCAATCTTCTCCCCAAGGCTCTTCCCAGCTTGCCTTAGCCTGGGGCCATCAGAGAAAACCAGCTGCCCAGGCACCCAGAACAACATGTGCCTGACTGAGTCTGCTGTTGTGATGCTGTGGGATCATAATGCAGATGTGATGCTCAACACATATACAGGTTGCTTCCTGGGAACCCCTGCATATGGGGTCTGTCAGGAGCTCTAACTAAAGTGGGGTGGGGTGGGGTGAGTGTTTTAAATCACCTATGAGTGTGAGTGTATCCTGTATGTTGTTTGTGTGTGTGTGTTTGGATGGTGCAGAAACTATTAAGCCAGGAGGCTGATGCCATTGCACTGACTTAATTGGGGGTTCCCATGGGGGGAAGGATCTGAAGTTAGGATCAGAGAGAAGGCTGGATTCCACCATCCAAAGGGATAGTAAGGGGTGTTGGCTCAGTGTCCTAGGTTAGGGCATACCAGCAGCTCTGGCTTCCCAGGACAGAAGTCTTGGAGGAGTTGAGCTGGAGGTACCCTCACTCGCCCCCACATAACCCCTTCTGCTGAGCGGTTCTGGCAGCTCCTGGCAATTTCCCGAGGCAGCACCTACAGAAGCATTCTGTCTGGGGGTGGGGGGCAGGGGGCAGATGACCCCAGGCCAGTTCAGTCTCACCAAGTGCTGTCTTGGCCTCTACACAGGCTTGCAGTAGAGCCTAGAATGCTTCATGCTCAGGGAGCAGCCTCCGTGCTGTCTCTTGCGTCCTGAGAAATACTGAGACCCCCCCACCCAAAAGTAGCGAGTTGGAGGTTTTCTGCCTGGGCAGGCTTCTAGGCTCACATCTCGGCCAGTCCCGGGCCACAGTCCAGCCACGTTCCTCCCCCAGGGCATGCACCTTGGCTCCTGGGACTCCCCTGCCTAGGGCAACGGAGGGGGGGTCCTCAAAGGGAGGGAAAGGGAGGCCAGGACAAAGAATCAACTGTGCCGGTGGAGAACCAGCTATTTCTCGACTTTGTAAAGACCGGGTCAGTCAAGAACCGTTTTCTAGAATCCAAACACAAATAAAGAAGTATTTTGGCGGTTGATAACATCGTGTTCTGGCTGTAAAATCTAAGAATGTGTTTGCTATTGCAACATTATTTTTAATGAGCTGTTATTGGCCTGTCCCGCAGTTAGTATTGCCAACAGTAAAAGGCATCACTGTGTTTGCAGGTAACACATGGAATAACATATTTGGCCCCTGAATTTCTGTTTATTTTTCACTTGTGACACATGCCCTCGTTTTTATCCCAAACCAGAGGGAAATAAAGGCAGATCTGTCTTCCACTGAGGTCCAGGCTAAATCTTGCCATAAATACGCATGCCAGTTTATTTGGAGGCAGTTTCCCGTCAATAGAAAACGATACTCTACGTTTCAGCCACAGTATAATCAATCCTGTGGACTGGGCTTGAGCAACTGTAAAGCTCTGGGAGAAGGCATGGGGGCGCGTGCAGGCGCTCCCCAGCGGCCGCGCCCTTGGTGTGCTCGCCCGAGTCTTCGCCGTCTCCGGGTTCCTCATCTCCCCCTTCTTGGCTCCCCAGCTTCAAACGCGCCCAGCCAGGAGCCGGGCGTGCGGACCCCAAGCCCTAAGGCAGGCTGCCGCGCCGCACAGGCGAGAGGCTCCGGAGCGAGCCCCTGCCTCCGCCCTCAGGACCCGCGCTCGCGAGCGGCTCCGGGAGCGCGGGGTTCGGCAGGCGGTCTACGCGGAGCGTAGAGGCCGGGGCCCGGCGAGAGCCCGGGAACCGCCAGCGCTGCGCTTCCCCGTAGCGGCCGAGATCGGGGTGGGGGACCCAAAGAAAGCGTGCGCCCGCGAGGCGTTGGCGCGGTGCACAGAAAAGGATCTGGCCACGAGGAGACAGTCCTCTCGGTCGCCGCCGCCGCCGCAGTCGGGTGGCCTCTGCTCCCCGGCACTGGACAGACCATGGCCGTGTCCACATCCGAACCGCCCCGGGAGCCACAGTGCCTCCAGGCCTGGGGAGGCCTCTCTATACCGGAGTCGCGAGCCGCGGTCTCTAGGGCTGGCTCGCCTCCCTAGGGTCGCCCTCTCGCGGCCTGGCCGCGCCCAGGAGGGCGTCGCGATCGGCCTCTGGCTCCCCCGGCTAAGCTCCAAGTTCACCCCCTTCTTCCCTCCCCAGCCCGCATCCCGGAGGAAGCCGGAGCCAACTCCACTCGGGCCCACGATGCCCAGGGATGTTCTGCCCAGAAGCTCGCGGCTCCTAAAGGACCCCGCGGCCTGGGAACGGAATTCGAGGCGGCTGCCCTGCGATCGGAAATAACCAGAGGTCTCAGCTCGCTGCTGTCGCTGCGCTCGATTTCTCGAACTAGATAAGACTAGGTCCTCACCCCTTCCGCCTCGCATTCTTCCCTTGCTCGCACCGGCGTTTCAAGAGGCAGACGGCACCGGGGGGGCGGAGAGCGCAGCTCTGGTCTCTGAACAAAGCCGCCTCTGTCTCCGCCGCCCCCCGATTAGAGGGGTGTACGTCGAGGTCGGACTCGGCCAGTCTGCAGAGGCAGCCAGAGAGCGAGGCAGAAAAGAGTTTGGAGACACCTGCTCTGGGGGAAACCGTCCAAAGTTACACACTCTGGCCACAGGAAATGCTTCGCTTTTCTTTTTAATTAATTCCATTTCACGACAACATGAAGTGTAACAATATTTTGTGATTCCCCCCCCCCCTTTTTTCTTAAAAAGGGCCTGAATCCGGGCAGGGGGGAGGGTGAAGGGTGGCAGGGACAAACTACCGCGGAACAACAGGTGTAGCCGACAGAAAGGAAAAAGATTGGGCGGCAGAGCCAGGAGCCCTGAGGAGTTGAGGGTGAACTTTACAAGAAATCTGTACATTTATCAAATAAGTTAAAATTCTCCTAAATTGATTGTCCTTCACTTAAAGCGCTCCAGTATGCCTATCTTACTTCTTTGAGCATCCCTACCTATCCTTGTTTCCTTCCTTCCCCCTTTTCTCCTTAATTTCCTCCTCATAAACGATTGACTGGGATTAGACATTGAAAACGTCAGCTTCTCTCCGCAGAGGAAGAAGCAGGGCTCTCAGGAAATTTTGTACAATATTGCACAGGTCAAAAGTACAACAGTTACTGCAGAACAAAAAGATAGGGGGAGAGGATAAAAAATAGGTTTGTTTGTTTTTTAATATTGAAATCACTCTCTCAAAACAGGGAACAAAGTAACAATAGGAATATTAATAATAATTTACCAACAAATGAAATTTCCCAAACAGAGGCTACTAATAAATAAGATCATTCACACCAGGCCAGATGTGGAGGTGTTTCAAAAATCAGAAGTCCGATTGTGGGCTATCTTGTCCTTTCCCTTTAAACACTTAGAGAATTCATCCATCACAAAAAGGGACCAATGAAGAGGTGAACTGCGACAGACCTCTGCCGGAGAGAGGAGAGAGAAAAGTGGCCTGAGTCTGGGTTCTTATGAGAAGCTGCTCAGATTCTGAAAATTGGGGAATAATTGATTGGGAGTAAAGGGGAACAGCCACACCCAGAGATCCAGAATAAAAGTACAATGTGAATTCTCTCTCTCTCTCCCTCGACTTCTGAAAATAGTTCTTTAGAAAATGAATAAACTGGGGGTTCAGGCTTTGCGTTTACTTTCCTTGTATAAAAATAAACCCAAAAAGTCACAGCGCAATGAGAATCTGGGAGTGGGGTGGGGGGTGAGAGGATCGCACATTTTACAAAAGCTTCCAGCCGAAATATTTGACCTGGAAATGTTGTCTCTTGCTTTCTCTTAATATAAACCGAAACCAAAAGTAAGAGGGGAAGCGCCTCAAATCCATTAGGGGTGAATTGCACGAAAATGCATTGCAAATACTTACAAAAAAAAAAAACGCTACCGACTGGGGGAGGGGAGGCCGGGGCCGCGCGCCGGAGCCCCGGCTCCCGAAGGCCGCTGGACGTCTCGGCGCCCTCTGCCCGGCCCAGTCTCCTCCGGGGTTTGGGAAGGGGGCCGGGCGCTCCCTCCTCCTCCCCTCTCGGGCCTCAGACGGGCCGGAGCAGCGGCACGGACGAGACCACCGGGTGCGAGTAGTACACGGGGTGCGGGAAGGTGAGCAGCGGCTGGCTGACCGGCACCGGGGCCCCCGCGGCCGCGGCCGCTGCGCCCTCGGCGGCCGAGTTCTCGTGGTAGAGGATGGGCACGCGCACGATGCGCTGCGCCGCGGCGTGGCTCAGGTTGGCCGCCTCCAGCTCGGCCGCCAGCTGCCGCTTCCACTTGTTGCGGCGATTCTGGAACCAGATCTTGACCTGCGTCTCGGTGAGGTGCAGGGACGCGGCCAGGCCGGCGCGCTCCGAGCTGCTCAGGTAGCGCTTCATGTCAAAGGTGGACTCGAGCTGGAAGACCTGGCTGCGCGAGAAGACCGTGCGCGTCTTCTTCTTGCGGCACGCGGGCTTCTTCTCCGGGCTCTCTGCGCCCTTCTTCCAGTCCTCAGTGCCGGGCGTCGCCGCCGCCGCCGCCGCCCCCACGCTTGCCCCGGCCGCGCCCGGCGCCGCCTCGCCCTCCTTCTTGCCTTCCTCCGAATCGCTCTCCTCCAGAATGATCTCGTCCGTGCTCTTGGAGTCCAGCTCCTTGTGGTCGGGGTCGGCCTTCAGCAGCGGCTCGGGGGAGTCGCGGTCGGTACCCGAGGCGGGGGAGGAGTCTCGCAGCAGGGCCTTCTCCGAGGCTGGGGAGAGACAGACAGACGGACGCACAGACACACACACGCACACGGACACGACCTTCAGCGAGGCCTGGCGCCTGGGGGGCCGCAGGCTCACACCGCAACGGCTTCCGGGCCCCAGGCCTCGAGGCCTCACCATTCCCGCGAGCCTCCTTCCCGGCTGGGCCAGAAGAGAGGCGCCGCGCCCCGACATCCGACCTTCTCCCGGGGACAGGCTGGAGCGACAAGGCGGCAGGGCCGGTTTCTTTCTTTTCCTCAGTTCTCCCACCAGGGGCCCGCAGGCAGATTCGCCTCCAGCTTAGGCACCCCCCCCCCGGGTCACTCCCTTCATCCAGGCCAAGTTCCCCTTGTCCCAGCCACCTGACGCCACCTCCCCATTCGTGCCCGAGATCCCTTTTTCCCGGGAAGCGCCATGCCCGGGATCCAACTTCACTTCTTTCCTCACCAAGTGGGATTGGATTCCCGGGCAGCGCAACAGAGCGCACGGGCAGGAGCTCCAAGTTAGGGGACGGAGGAAGTTGGCCAAACAAGCGCGTTTGTGGGTTGCAGGTCGGGGAGGATGGGGCGGGGGAGGGTGGTGGTCCCGGGGCTGCGATGGGACGCAGTGCGGAAAGGCTCGTGGGGAAAGACAACGAAAGTTCAAAGATAGGTCGGTACCTTCAGGTCGCGGGAGGTGGCCGCCGGCGGGGGTCAGGGTGTAGGGGTACCACCAGGCCGGGGAGCGCTCCAGGTAGTGCGCGGGCAGGGCAAACCTCTGCGCCGGGATCTCAAAGCGGGGGAAAGCCAGGTCGCCCACCTGCGAGAGCGCGAAGCCCGCGGCTCCCTCCAAGGCTCCCTTGGCCGCAGCGGCCGCGGCGGCTGCCGCGGCGGCGGCGGCTGAGGCCGGAGCGAAGAGCGTCCGTGGGGGCGGCTGCGGCTTAGGGGGCGGCCGATGGTGGTCTCCGTTGAGTAGGTTCTTGATGGAGAACGGGGACTCCTTGGGCGCGGGAGGCGGGGGCGGCGGCGGTGGGGGCTGCGCGCTAGCGGTGCCGGGGGCGTCCGGCCCGGGCTCCGGCATGGTCCCCTCTCCTCCGAGTCCCCGGGAGGGAGGGAGCGGGACAGGCGGGCGGCTGGGAGAGCGGACGGGCGCCGGAAATCAGACCATAAACGGAACTCAACTACGGGGCGCAAAGTCGGGGGCCGCCCCGGGCGCAAATCCAGCGGCAGGAGGGCGGGGTGAGGGCCCGGCCGGGGCGGGCTCGCATGGGGGAGGGGTGCCGAGGGGCGGGGAGCGGCCCTGCCGCGGCACAGAGGGAGCGAGGCGGCTCGGCGGCGGCGGCGGCTCCCGGGGAGGAGGCGGCAAGACCAGTCCCCGGCTTGGGGCTGCGTCAATCCGGCGCCGGATGCTAATGATGAAATCAAAATGTCATCCAAGTTAAATGCGGGGAGTATACGGCGATTGGGCGCGTACAATGGCAAATGGGATTAGGCAGGCGAAGGCGCAGCCCGAGCCCGGGCCCCGCAGCCGCCTGCGCCACCGCCCCCTCCTCGCTTAGCCTCGGATTTTGGCGCTTTGGCTTCGGGCTATAAGAGCCCGCCTGTTATTGGCTTTATATAGTCCAATTAGGCAGCAAATGAGGACAAGCCTATTAGCACAAAAGGATATTGGCTCCTGCTAAAGAGGCACTCGGAGCGCTCCGACGAGCGCAGGAGGCGAGCGAGGGACGCGGAGCCGGCGGCGCCCCGGGTCGGAGCGCACTGACAGCCGCGGCGCCCGGAGCCCGCGCCTCCCTCTCCCCCCTGCAGCTCGGGGACCAGCTTCCAGCCGCCTGGCCTGCGGGAGGGGGAAGGGGCGGGCCGGGCCCGCCCGGGTCACCTCGGGGTTATCCGCGCTCGCAGCTGCCTCTTCTCCGCCCCCCAGGGGCTTGGCAGGGGCCCGCCGCCCCCACGCAGCTGGAGAGCCAAGCAGCGCCAGCCCAGGAGGCTGGACGCGACCTCCGATCTGCGGTGAACTCAGCACTTGCCTACGCTTTGGGGGTCCAGCATTTTCCCTAAAGCATGCCAAAGGCGCAGCCAAGAAGAGGAGATTTAGGTTCCCCACCCACCGTCTCGTCGACAGGAAGGGGCCTGGACTAAAAGTCCTTGCACCGCGTCCGCGGTCTCAGGAATCCGCGTGGCCTTGGCCTTTGGCCTTGGGAAACCGAGGAGAGAGCCTTCCCCCGAGAGCAGGAGCGGTTGTGCGTCTCTACGCACCGGGTGTGCGCGAAAAACAGGCTGACGCCCGCGCGTCACTCGGTGGGGCGATGGGCACCGACGGCTACGCTCTGCAGGACATTCCTCTCGTCTGGCCGCTGGGTCTCAAACGTTGACGATCCACTCTGAGCCCGTTGCCCCGAAAACGCACTTTCTCCCGGGAAGCCTCTCCCGCCAGCGTTTGGAGCCGCCTAACGCTTCAGTGGAGGCAGTGCGATCTGTCGGCGCAACGGCGCACCTTCCTCTGCGGCGGGCTTGGCACAGCACCGCAGCACGTCCCGACTGCCGTCAAGTCCCTGGAGAACCCTGCTGGACTTCTGAGCTGCACGGAAGGTTACTCTGCCCCATGGACTTTAAAATCAACTCTCCAAATTGCACAAGAAAGCTGGAAGGCAGGCATTTAAGACTCTAAGCATCAAATAAACCAGAATTGCTTGCGGAGTCCCTGGTCAGAGAAAGGTGGGAAAGTGGCTGTCACTCCCTTCCCCGCACTGTGAGCTTCCATACACCCGAGGTCTTCTGGTAGCCCCTTCTCCTACTATCGTCTTTTTTATTTTCGTTAGATCTAGCCCTCACCTAACTCAAGGCCGCCCTGCATTGGCTGGAGCGACTGCTTTAGTTACCCAGTTGAGAAGTACGCACGTTTTATTTTCCGATCCCGCGCTTCCCACCTTTCCCCAACAAATCTCAAAGGGCGCATTTAATGTTTCTTTCAGCAAATATTCACCTGCAGTAGTGAACCCTGTATTGATTTGCTTTGGGAACCAGGAATCATTGTAAATGGTGCTTCCATAAACAATTATTATACTCATTATCATCATCACTTCCTCGAGTTTGCACAGGGCTTTGCTGAAATATAAAACGCCATTCCATCCAAAAATCTGACTTTGGAACCAGTTACAGCCCTAAGACTTGAACATTCAGGTTTTATAGATAGAAAAAGGCTCCTGGAGAGGAGACCGGGCCAAGGTCACCCAACCAGTGCTTGGACACCCAGAAGTCATTTCCTCCCCAACTGCAGAAATAACTGGAGGCGCCTATGTCTAAACCAGTTCAGAGGGCGCCGCCCACACCGACCGGCCACGCGGCAGACTATGATGGAGTGGCCCCTGCGTGTCTCTGCGCGCGCGCGCGTTGAGGGAGCGCTCCAGTCTCAGGCAGAAGCGTGCAGAACTTGGCCAAAGTTCTGACTCAAGGAGAGCTCTTTAAGCTGAAGCGAGCGGGAAAGCTGCTCATTGCCGGGGAAGAAAGAAGCGTTCCGCAGACTTCGCCGAAAAGTTTTGGCTGGGAAAGTGAGCTCTTGGCTAATTGCAACGGGGGACTAGACCCAGATGGGAAGGGGTGCAGGCAGGCTGGAGAAGAGTCCGCCGGAACAGCAGACCCTGCGCCCTGCGGCGCCGCTGCCGGAACCTCACTCTGGTCCCAAGCTCTCGCGGCGTCTTCCCTCCCAGGGGCGCGCAGGTGCGCTGGCTCGTGTGTGTGCGTCTTGATCAGGGAGATGAGATGCTCGGGCGTCAGCACCCCCAGCCCATCTGCTAAATTTCAGGAATGCTGAATTTCAACAGCCAGGAGAACAGATTTTTTTAAAAAAAATTTTTTCCCCTGGCTCTTCCGGAAAGCTCGTGGATATAGGGTCCCAGACGGGAACAGAGAGACCTTCACTCGCCCTCTGGCGAGCGGCGTCGAGCCTGTTTACTTGTGCCCGCAACTCCATTCAAAGTCAGGCAAACGGCGCCCTCTATGGGACGTCCTCTAAACCAAACCTGCTGGCTCCCGGTGAGAAACCACAGTCCTGGCACACAGCGTTTAAAAACACTCGCGAGCTTACTCTTCCCGGTCTTGGCTTGCGAACAAAAAAAGCACTTTTTTTTCCCCTGAATTCCGAGACAAGCAGAGTGTGAAACACTTGCGGAGCTCTGCGGATCTTTACCTGGCCACCATAGCAAATGCTCTCTCCTGTCTCTCCCCCTGCCTCTCTTCTTCCCTGACCCTGTTTTAGGGCAGATTTCATGTTCCTGCTTTTAACTGACCCCTTAGGCCCCCACCCTGTCTTCAGGGTAGATGTGAACTGCTGGAAGGGCGGAGGGCGGTGGGGCTGTCTCATTCCTCTTCCCGGGACTCAGCACACAACTGGTCAACCAGTGATGCTCAGTAGCCTCTTAATAATGCCTGAATGCTTGAGTGGATGAATGAATTCAGGTTCCATTGCAGATGATTTGCCTAGCTGATTAGGGTCCTTCAGATAGCCTGTTCATACCCCAAAGCAGGTTTTTTTTTTTTTTTTTTTTTTTTTTTTTTAAGGGTTTATTGAGAACCTGAAGTCTTTTGACAATGCATGTTAGAAAACCTGGGCTTTCCTAGTGGCTCAGATGGTAAATAATCCGCCTGCCATGCGGGAGACTCAGGTTCGATCCCTGGGTCAGGAAGATCCCCTGGAGAAGGGAATGGCTACCCACTCCAGTATTCTTGCCTGGGGAATTCCAAGGACAGAGGGGCCTGGTGGGCTACAGTCCATGGGGTCTCAAAGAGTCCAGACACTACTGAGCGACTAACACTTTAACAAAGCCTAAAGGAGCCCTAGCAATAGGTCCCCTGAAGAGTCCTCACGGGCTAATCCAAGGCACGTAGACTGTGCAGAACAGGGCCTCTGCAGCACAGGGCAGAGGGAGCCTGCAAATGCAATGACTAACACCCGACTTTCACCTGAAAGAATGAGGCCTGGCAAAGGATGCTCACAAGGGCGCCTGCTCCCTAACCCCAGCATCCATGCATCCACAGCACATACATACACATGCACACATACAGGTCAGCAAGTAGTGAGTTCTTGGGGAGGTGGGTATTTTCATAATCTCAGAAAATTCTGCTTCCTTCCATAGGATCCTTCTTTTTGAAACAGTTTCCTGGGATAGTCCACCTGCTTATCTGTGGAATGGGAGTGACTGTTTAAGGCTTCTAGACAAGATTTCAGAGCCCCCAGGCATGAGGGCTCCCCACAGTTAACCTAGCCAGGATTTGCGTTGGTCCTGAGGGTAACACTTTAGACAAAAGCCTGCAGTTGGCCTGAGGACGCTGCCCCAGGCTCCATGTGCTCTGGCCCTCTTTCCTGGAAAGTTCTTTCCCGTGTGTTCCAGTGCTGCCTGGAATTCAGCTAAAGAAGGGGTCAATGACTGTGACTCTGAGAAAATGCCCAGCCCTCGGAAATGGGTCATAGCTATGCTGTCCTTGATTGTATAAAATGACATGCAATGTCCTTAGAGTGGTTAGCCCTTCTCTGAGAAGAAAATCCCATCAGTGTTGGATTCATCAAGTTCCAAAGGGATTTGTATCCTAAAAAATCCACATTCCAGAAATGAATAGAGAAAATGGGATATATGCACACACTGGAATATTATTCATCGATGAAAGGAAATACTGATATATGCTACAATACGGATGAACCTTTGAAAGCATTATGCTAAGGGCAAGAAGCCAGACATAAGAAGAACACATATTGTGTGGTTACATTTATATGAAATGTTGGCACAATCAGCAACTTCACAGAGACAGTAAGTGAAAAAGTGGTTGCCTAGGGCTAGGGGATTGAGGGCAAATGGGGAATGACTGCTAATGAGTACACAGTTTCTGTGGGGCATGATGAAAATGGTCTAAAATTGATGTGACGATGGTTGCCCAATTCTTTGACTATACAAAATCCTCTTGAACTATATACTTTAGATGAATGGATCATGTGACACATGAATGGTATCTCAATCAAGGTGTTGTTTAAAAGTCCACCTCCCAGCCACCAGGCACAGGTACAGGCTTTCCAAAGCCTCTTGTCTTGTGAGTCCCTTGGACCTGATCCTGTGACCTGGGGCTCCCTCACTTCTTCCCACTCAATTCCTGATTCTGCTGGTGGCTGGGCAAGGAGCGAGGGACACAGGGACTTGGGGCTCTGTCTGCTGTGCGTGAGACACTCTCTTCACACACTGGGGCGGGGGGAGCCTCGCCCTCTCAGCCTTCAGCGGAGTCACCGGAGCTGAGCCCGTTGACCGTCCGCACGGTCCACATAGGACTGCTATCCTGGCCGCCTCCCTTCCAGCTCAGACGTCCTTTGAGTCTGTGTTCCTTATTTCCATGCCTGAGGAATGACCCATTCTCCCTGAACCACCAGTTCTTTTCTGCCACATGCAGGTGGCACAGAACAATCGAAAATCAGTGGAAAACTTTTCAACAGGAAGCAAGAGGATCTGACCAGATTTAAGTTCTGGAAAGGTCACTTGAATAAGTTGAAGGATTTGTCAGAGGAGGGAGGGATGGAAAGCTGGGAAGTCCAGTATCAAGGCGCTGGCCGATTTGGTGTCTGATGAGGACATGTTTCCTGATTTGCAGACAGCTGCCTCCTTGCCACATATATCCTCATGTGGCAGAGAGGGGTCTCATGTCTCATCTTGTTTAATATTTATTTGTTTATTTATCTATTTGGCTGTGTGGGGTCTTAGTTGCCGCCCGTAAGATCTTTTGTTGTGGCTTGCACACTCTTGGTTCCCTGACCTGGGATGGAACCCAGGCCCCCTGCATTGGGAGCTCGGAGTCTCAGCCACTGGGCCACCAGGGAGGTCCTTCACATCTCATCTTCTAAGGGCACTAATCCCTTTTTGAGGGCTCCAGCCTCATGACCTACTCTCCTCTCCAAAGCACCAATACAATCTCCAAATATGATTGTAATGGGGATTGGGCTTCCACACATGAATTTGCTGGGATCAGGGGGGACACAGTTCAGTCCATAGCAGTAAGAAAGGGAGGCTCTGGGTAGGGTCAGAGCTAAGGGTCCCACAGGAGAACCTGTGAACCAAGAACCACCCGCCATCCCAGCCAAGTCTTTTTTTTTTTAATTGGAGGATAATTGCTTTATAATATTGTGCTGGCCTCTGCCATACATCAACATGAATCAGCCACAGGTATACATATGTCCCTTGCTAACCAAATCTTATGTATGTGCTGCACTTTGAAGATCCCTTTCCCATCTCACCTCCCACACCTTCCTCATGACTCTATGATCAGACATATTTATTATTCCTTTTCAGAAAATAAAGCCAAAATATTGGTGGAAAAAAAAAGAGCAACTTGCATTCCTCTTTCTCATCCAATCTGCCCAGCCTTTCCCTTCCCTGAAAACTCAGTTCAGATCTATCTGTTAGAAGTTGGTATGAGGCCCTCAAAAGCTGAGAGTCAGGTCAGACTGAACCGAGGTCTTCACATGGGGTTCAAAGAACTCCCAAGAGGTCATGAAAGAAAGCTCTCTCCTCTTGTTGTAGGTTATTACGGGCTTGAGCGGGGAATAGGGATTCAACTGAAGCATCGAATAATTAGTTTAGAATTGGACAGACTGTGCTTTAGATCCCAAATCGGTGACTCATGGCCTGTGTGAATTTTGGCAAGTTATTTACCCCTAAGTTTCCATCTCCTCATCTGAGCTACAGTAATGACCCTGCCCACTTCTCAGGGCAGTCATGAAGCTGAAATGAGCAGTGGTCAGTGTGGTCTGTCTGCCTAGTCCATGCTCAGTAAGTGGTAGCTGATTAAAGGTTGTGGGGTAGACAGAGGGCAGGAGGGAGGTGACAGGGTATCTTGATTCAGACTGCCTTGAAAACATTGTCATCTGCTGCCCTAATAGCTCACACTTCTGGAGGCTGGAAGTCTGAGATCAGGGCTCTAGCAAGACCCTCCTCTTGCTTTCTGATGCCCACCTTCTCCCCATATGCTCACGTGGCAGAAGGACAGACGTTCTCCATATCTCATAAGGGCACTGCTTCCATTCAAGAGGGCTCCTTCCTCATGACCTCATCACCTCCCAGAGGCCCTACCCACCAAATCCATCACATCTGAGGTTAGGGCTTTGACGTATGAATTCAGGGTGGGGGTGGGGGCAGGGGTGTTGGGGGCTAGGGGGCACAAACATTCAGTAGACAACCGAGGGGAAGGGCTTGAAGCCTGGATTTGAGTCAGTCCTGGTTGTCACGGGCACCTGTGTGGTTTGACTGAGCCATGTCACCGCTCTAGAACTCAATTGTCCTTGTGTCCTCATCTGTAAAGTGAAGGGTTACACTAGATGGATCCAGCTCAAAAGTGTTGTTATTTTGTCATGTCCTTTTCTCACTTCCCTGAAAAACTCCTGTAGATTAGATAGAATTGAAAGAGGGGCACATTCTCACACTTGCAGTTCATAACTGACCTTCCATGAGGCTGGTTCTTTCAGGAACACCAAGCTGAAGGAAGTCATCCCAGGACACGAGTTTGCCCCAATTTTCTCCTAAATAGGAGGTCCAAAAGCAACGATAGCTCTGAAGGTTTCTCTCTGAAAGATGTGAGCATTTTCTAAAACTCTGAAAGGGCTATAATGATTGATCAGATAAACTGATCATCTGAAGTATGCAGGCCCCTGTGACCTGTGTGGTCTGCATGCTGACACTCCCTGTGTGTGTGCTTTTTCTGCAACATGGGGGCAATTAGAAAGCTGAAAAATGAATTTAGTTTGGCAAACATGTATCAAGCAACTGCTATATGTCAACACCCAGGGTGCAAGCTTGACAGATGTGATCTCTGGCTTGGGAAGCTTACCATCTAGGGCAGGAAGCAGACAGGGACCACAAAAAGCTTCAAGTCAAGTTGGAACTGGATCATTGCAAGCACAGAGATAGAGGGAAAGCTCCAGGTGAGATCTGAGGAAGTGGAGGTGAGTTCTGAAGAGAGGGCACGGGGCTGGACGGGAAGGAACCTCTGTCTTGGAAAGTCTCATGGTTGTTGGGAGGGGAGGCCGATGGCATTGAATCCAGGTCTTTAAGATGGAGATGGATTTCAGCAAGCATGGGTGGGAGGGGAGGAGAGGGTATTCCATTTAGAGGGAACAGCTTGTGTGGAGACCCAGAGACTTGCATCTGCAGGGTGGGACTGACCCAGGGCATCCTGGTGGCTCAGTGGTAAAGAATCCACCTGCTGAAGCAGGAGACATGAGCTTGATCCCTGGGTCAGGAAGATCCCCTGGAGAAGGGAATAGCTACCCACTCCAGTATTCTTGCCTGGGAAATCCCATGGACAGAGGAGCCTGGCAAGCTAGAGTCCATGGGGTCGCCAAAAGAGTCAGACACAACTGAGCACCTAAACAACTACAACAACTTTAAGATGGAGATGATTTCGACAAGCGTGGATGGGAGGGGAGGAGAGGGTATTCCTGGTAGAGGGAACAGCTTGTGCCGGACCCAGAGACTTGCACCTGCGGCGTGGGGCTGACCCACCTGCTATGAGTGGGGCATAGTCTGTGAGGCAGGGGGCAGTGGGAGTGAGAGTTAACTGTGAAGCCAGGTTGGGTCCAAGTCATGAGACCCTAAATGCCAGGCTAGGGAGTGGGATATTCTTGTGGCAGTGGGGAGCCAGAGAGGGTGTTGGAGCAAAGGCACTATTGGATCAGAGCTGAAATTCACAGAGATACATCAACCCTCTGCGTGCGGGTGGGTGGGAGCAGGGAGAGTCTAGCGTCTGGGAGACCAGGCAGAAGGTTATGGCTCCAGTTGAGGGAAGAGGATATTAGGTCCAGGAACATGATCATGGGGAGGGAAGAGAGGGCCTGGACTTGAGATTCACTGAGGAGCCAGAGCCACAGGACGTGGTAACCAATTCAGCACCAGAGTCAGGGAGAGGGAGAAGCTGAACACACTTGAGATTCCAATGTCCAGGAAGTTGATCATAAATCGCTGAATTTCCACCATTCTAAGACAGTGTCAGTCTTGAAATGCACCATCAATTTAATAACAGCTTTTTAGGCAAAAGAAAAAGCAAGAAATAGCTAATCAAAAAGTACACACACTTCGCTAGTGGTCCAGCAGTTAATAATCTGCTTTCCAGGGCAGGGGGCATAAGTTTGATCCCTGGTCAGGGAACTAAGATCCCAGGTGCTGCAGGGCAACTAAGCCCAAGCGCTGGAACTATGGAAGCTCAAGCACTGCCATGAAGACCCAGCACAGCTGGAAAAAAGTGTACGTGCTAATTGTCCTTCATATCCCGATTTCAGAAATGTTAAATATAAATGCATATATACCTTAGATGGGGGAAATACACTACTTGAGAGAACATAAGAGGAAAGCCTGATTTGAGGATGTGACAGATTGAATTGTTATTAAAAATAAGTCAGCCATCCTTGGGAATAATTCCCTTCCCACCCCACTGATGTGAAGCTTGGTGCTGGACTTGCTGTGGTTGGTGAGTGTCTGTGGCTGTCCTTTGACTTCAGGCTTAGCTAATCTGATTTGCTTAGACCAGTGAGATGGTAGCAGACATGTTGCCAGCAGGAGCTTGAAATGAGCTCGGACAGTGGACCTAGACCTTTTATACCATAGAGATGGAGAGAATTCCCTTGGAGTAGCTACTGCGCTTTTGTCTTGGGGCTCAGACCTGGGCCCAACCCCTGGTGAGGAGCTAAGTCCTGTTGAACACTCAACTTGAAGCAGAGTCTCTCAGCCAAACTGAATCTGGATCAGCCCACTCCCATAGTAATACCTGGTGATAATAAATGGTTGTTATTTTAAGTCACTGGGTTTGGGCTGTTTGTTATGCAGCAAGAGCTGATGGATACAGATGATTCATTGATAGCAATGAATCTGGGTTTATATATCTTGAGTAGGAAAAAACCAATCCGGATAAGAGAAAGCAATAAGATAGAGTCAACGGTGGTTTAGCCACAATATTCTGAGCCTGATCTATTCCAGATTAACCATAGTTCAAATCCAACACTGATCACATGACCTAATAGTATGTTTCCACATGTGTTGTACTTAGTTGCTCAGTCGTGTCTGACTCTTTGCGGTGACCCCACAGACTGTAGCCCACCAGGCTCCTCTGTCCATGGGGGTTGTCCAGGCAAGAATACTGGAGTGGGTTGCCATGCCCTCCTCCAGGGGATCTTCCCAACCCAGGGATCGAACTCAGGTCTCCTGCATTGCAAATGGATTCTTTACTAGCTGAGCTACCAGGGAAGCCCATGTTTCTATATATGTGCATATAAATTGTAATTTCAAAGTTTTGATGAGGATGTGTTCTGTCCCAACTTACAAATGTCCCAAAACTGCACTGATTTTTAATGTTCCCATGTCCAATTCCACCTGGGCCCTATTTTGTCAACCAGATCACTATGGCATCACAGCCACCATGAACCACACACTCCAATAAGATTAACATTTCTCCAGTACTTTCTAAGTGTCAGGTTCCAGCCTGTGCCCTGAGAAGACAGATGTAAAACACATGAGGACACTGATCTCCTGGGTTCACATTCTGGTGGAGAAGACAAACTACGAAATGAGATAAACAAGATTTCAGACTTTGAAACAAGTAAAACGGGATAATGGTATTTTTTTTTTAAGGTTGAACATAAGAAATAATAATTCTTATAGAATTAGAACAATTTTCTTGTTTGGTAATTCTAGTGTTTAGCCTCCCACAGGATTTAATTTCAACTGTATGTTTAATTTCCAGATTGCCAAACCTAAAGATTAAGCCTAGTGGTCAGGACAAGTCTTTAGTGAAAGACTGACTTTTTTCTCCATCATTCTTTCCTTAAATGTCCTGGGTGCCTACTCTAGGGCACCTGCTGTACTAAGCACGTGTTAAATGAATCCTTACATTTCTGCAAGATCACACTTGGAAGCAGAGGTTGACCAATCTGCCCCAGGACCCAAAGCCATAAAGGGTAGAACTGAGATATGACTTTTGAGTAGAGTCAGCCCTCTCTATATGTGGGTTTCTGCAGCTGAACCAATCCTGGATAGAAAAATTCAGGGAAAAAAACTTCCAGAAAGTTCCAAAAAGCAAAATTTGAATTTGCCATGCTTCTATAACTATTTACAGAACATTCACATCGTGTTTACAGCTATTTCCCTAGTATTTACACTGTATTATGTGTTATAAGTAATCTAGATATGATTTTAAGTATTCAAAGAATATGCATAAGTTATACAGAAGTTGTATATAGAGGACTTGAGCATCCTTGAATTTTGGTATCTGGGAAAGGTCCTGGAACTCCCCTGGTTACTGAGGGATGACTGTACGGCAATCTTTTTGCAAACCACAGCTGCTTTCCCTTGTGCTCACAGCTTTATGCTGTCACTCCCAGCAGGAAATGGACCTCAATTTATTGAGGTACCTTCTTGCCTGGGAATTGTCCTTCCTTCTCCCTCCCCATTCTCTCCCGTGGTGGTTCAGACAGTAAAGAATCTGCCTGCAATGCAGGAGGCCTGGGTTCAATCCCTGGGTCAGAAAGAGCCCCTGGAGAAGGGAATGGCACCCCACTCCAGTATTTCTGCCTGAAGGATTCCACAGACAGAGGAGCCCGGCGGACTACAGTCCATGGGGTTACAAAGAGTCGGACACGACTGAGTGACTAACATTTTCACTTTCACTTGCCTTGGAATTGTCCTCCTCCCTCCCCATCCTCCACTACCAGAGCCATGTTTGTAGCTCACGACAATGCCCACTGCTTGGAAGTGTTTGGATGTGTTTCACTAACCACTTGAAAGACGAAGTGGGGAAGTAGTTCTGGAGAGAGAAGCCCAGTAGAGAGGAGATGGCCTGATCCTGGAGACTTTCTTATCCCTCTTATACCTCAAGAGGTCATACACACCTCTGGCTGTATTTCTGTCTTTGAGTTCTGTATTTCCTTATGCTAAATTTCCCTTTTCTGCTTAGGCTAGCTTGAGAACTTACTCTCATTTATCTGTTGCTTTGGGAAGAGCTTGACTGATTCTTTCTGAAGTGTGTATGACCAAAAGAACTCCCTAAAATATTTGTAGCATGTGTACTTAAAGACCAGGAGCCAATCCTGAGGCTAAATGTTTTATGTGTGTTATCTGACATTCCCCCCAGGCCCTGATAGAGAATACCCATAAGTATGAAGCTATCAACTTGGGATGTGAGACCTTGCAGGCTGCCTGGGTTTGGAGGGTCACAGAGAATCTGGGCAGATGGAACCAGCCAAGGGCTCCCTGGAGCATCAAATCTCCACCAGTGCCTTCCCTGTCAATCCAGCTGAGAGGCCTGAGATGATGCAGATACCTCCTGGCTGTTTCCTCTCTTAACAAATCTTGGTTGTGACATTAGAATGTAACCAACCACTACTCCCTCCTTGCACAAGTGTTTTTTTTGTCTTGCTTTTTGTTTTGTTTTGTTTTGTGGTCTGTTTGTTTGGCCATGCCTTGTGACATGCAGGATCTTATTTCCCTGACCAGAGATCGAACCCATACCCCCTTCATTGGAAGGGTGGAGTCAGCCACTGGATGGCCAGGGAATTCCCACTGCATAGGTGTTTTTTTTTTTTCCACTAAGGGAGAAGGCCGAAATAACTGCTCCAGGAAGCTGCGGATGAATCTTGGAAGGGGAGTTCCCCAGCCGTGCATGAGGCAGGAGAAGATGCAGGATTTGGCTGGGGCAGGTGTCCTGCAGTACAAGGCCACGAGGTCTGCCCAGAGGCGATGGCCGTGTGGCAGTGTGCCCATGACCTGGACAAGCTCCCCTCTCTCCCGTGGGGACTACGGTGAGACAGAATGCTAGAGCAAGCATCCCTTGTCTAGGGATGATCCCAGGCCCTCTGCACGTCACCCGTTGCTTCATAACTTTCTCCTTCGTCTGCCTCATAGCTCCCCTGGGTGGGCTGCACAGTGCATGAGAGAGGGGCAGAAACGACATGCCCAGGCTGAATCCTGTCCCTGCCACTTACCAGCTGTGTGAATGTGAACAATGCGCTTGGCTGCTCTGTGCCTCAGTACCCTCATCTGTAAAATGGGAATACTACGGGTATCTTCCTCCTGGAGTTGCTGAGAGGACTGAATGAGACAATGGATGGGAAGTGCCTGCACAGACACACCCTCCTTAAAAGCCTGGGGTCACAGCAATCCCACTTCTGGGCATACACACTGAGGAAACCAGATCTGAAAGAGACACGTGCACCCCAATGTTCATCGCAACACTGTTTATAATAGCCAGGACATGGAAGCAACCTAGATGCCCATCAGCAGATGAATGGATAAGAAAGCTGTGGTACATATACACCATGGAATATTACTCAGCCGTTAAAAAGAATTCATTTGAATCAGTTCTAATGAGATGGATGAAACTGGAGCCCATTATACAGAGTGAAGTAAGCCAGAAAGATAAAGAACATTACAGCATACTAACACATATATATGGAATTTAGAAAGATGGTAATGATAACCCTATATGCAGAACAGAAAAAGAGACACAGATGTACAGAACAGACTTTTGGACTCTGTGGGAGAAGGCGAGGGTTGGATGTTTCGAGAGAACAGCATCGAAACATGTATATTATCTATAGTGAAACAGATCACCAGCCCAGGTTGGATGCATGAGACAAGTGCTCGGGGCTGGTGCACTGGGAAGACCCAGAGGAATCCGGTGGAGAGGGAGGTGGGAGGGGGGATCGGGATGGGGAATACATGTAACTCCATGGCTGATTCATGTCAATGTATGACAAGACCCACTTCAATATTGTAAAGTAATTAGCCTCCAACTAATAAAAATAAATGAAAAAAAAAAAAAAGCCTGGGGTCAGTGACAATGGAGATGGGTGTTACTGGTTTGTCTGTTTTGTAGGTGATGGCTTTGAGGCCAGGGAAGCCAGGAGGCTTGCCAAACTCACTCAGCTAGACAGCACTTATCCCCCAGAGCAGACCCTCAGGCGAGGATTTCTTGAGTCAGGAGGTGCTCCCAAGGGGCCTGGGAAGAGAAAGCAGTGGGAGAAGGGAAGGAAAGCCAACCAGGGGCAATGTCAGGCCAAGTTCCAAGCTATGGGCGCGGAGGGGCACTCCCCAGTGACTGTACGCCTCAGCGTGGCCTTGTCAGAGGCAAGGAGGCCAAGCCTGTCCTGTTCCTGCTCCTCCAGCCAGTCTGGTCAAGGCCGCCCTGCGAGGGACATAAACTCAGGCTTTTCCAGCAATCTGGCCATGTGGGCAAAGTGGCTCCAGCAGCCCCAAGGCAGTCCTCCAAAAAAGAGTCACGTGCTTGCTCAGATGGTAGAGAATCTGCCTGCAGTGCAGGAGACCTGAGTTCAATCTCTGGGTTGGGAAGATCCCCTGGAGGAGGAAATGGCAACCCAGTCCAGTATTCCTGCCTGGAGGACTCCATGGACAGAGGAGCCTAGTGGTTCCTGGGGTTGCACAGAGTCGGACACGACTGAGCAATTAACACATAAACACACACACAGGCTTGCGGCTGGGAGCAGAAGCGCTGTGGGGGTGCGGTGACAGGGCCTGTGTGCTCACTGGGTCTGGGGGTTTGTCTGGCGCACCGGCATCATCCTGTTCAATGGCGAGAGCAGGACCCCAGCCTGTAGCTTCTGGATTTAAGTTCCCGCTGCACCAGCCCCCTCCCTCCCTGAAAGGACCTAATGCAGCAAGGCAGACAGGGTCTTTGCCGCGTGCCCCTCAGGGGCCATCAGCCGCTGCCCTGCTTTGCTGGCTACTTTGAAACAAGGGAGGCCGTCCCCACCCTGAGGACAAAGGAAGGCCCTCTCCTCATTCTGCTTTTTGTCTTTGGAAATTTGTGGCAACAGTTTCAGTTTAAACATATGACAATTAAATCGTTAAGAGTTCCGATGCCGAATTAATTACCCAGTGGGAAAAAGGATCAATTGTGTAAATATATCATTTATGTAATGAGTCTTGGCTGTGATTTAGATGTCCAGATTGGTTTTCTTCCCGCTTCTGTCCTGAAAACAAGTCTAGCCTCTGGGCCAGGGCCAAACAAACAGCCTCTATTAGGTCCGAATGCGGAGCATTAAGTGGTCCAAGTAGACAGGTGGGGGCAGGTGATACAGGGGCTGGGGGGTGGTGGGGGGAGAGCGAGATTGTCGGAAAATTGGAGCAATTTGCCGAAATGAGCCAAGTTTGTCCTATTAGTCTTCATGTCTCTGCAGAAAATTACTCTTCAGAAACAGGGAGTGGAAGTTAAACATCCCCTTAAATGACACTTCAGGCCCACTCACTCCCCACCCCCACCCCCAACACCAGACCCCACGGTCCAACTGTGACGGCCTTCCCTGGAAAAGGAGCCGTTGTCGGCTTCTGAGGCACGGCAGACACCTCCAAACAGCTCACATTCTGGGGCTCATCAACAGTGGCCACCCAGCATGCAGTCTGTCTGCCCAGCCCACGGCCAGGTGGGGATGGGTTCACCGTGGCACCAAAGATTCCAGCCAAGGCGGCAGGCAAGCTCCCCTGGGGGTGAAGCGATCACTGCTTCGGATTCTAAAACTCCATGTAACTAACTCTTTGTTGAGTGCCCACTTTGTGTTATGTCCCTCCCCGACTCCCCCTGGCTCTCATCATGCTGCCTTTACTCATCTTTTTTTTGGCACTGCTCACGACCCCACAGCTGACCCCAGTGTGTCTGAGAGCAACTGCCCTGGGTCATCCAGGTTCCTGGGGCCTGCATGGAGCCCAGCACCTAGGTGACCCTCAAACATGACTGCAGAATGTCACCCACTCTCAGGGGGCTTGGAGGAGAGAGGCACAGCCTTCTCAGCCAGGTGCCTACCACCCCTGATCTCCCAAGGAGCCCCCCTTCTCTGAGATACAACCCCAGGCACATGGGCCTTTCTCTAGTCTCTCCTTCCTTCCCTCTTTCCCTCCCTCCTTCCCTCTCTCCCTTTCTTCCTTTCCTTCCTTCCTTTCCTTTGCATAGGGAATTACCCTGCGGCTATAGTAAAGAATTACATACTCGATCGTGCCTGACTCTTTATGACACTATGGCTGTAGCCCACCAGGCTCCTCTGTCCATGGGTTTCTCCAGGCAAGAATACTGGAGTGGGTTACCATTTCCTCCTCCAGGGGCATCTTCCCCACCTAAGGACAAGTCTCTTGCATCTTCTGCGTTGGCAGGTGGATTCTTTACCACGGAGCCACCTGCGAAGCCCATTTCCAGTAAAGAATTAATATGGTGAAAAGCGAGCTGACTTGAGTTTGAAGTCCAGTTCTGATTCCCAGAGATGAGAGGGGGAGACCCTGGAGGGGTTGTGCAAGGCTTTTGCCTCCCTGAAACTTAGTTTCCTGATTTGAATAACAAGGCCACTAGTTTGGGACTACAGGAGCCCCAGGAGCCCTGCTCCCTGGGGGTGGAATGTATCTGAGATGCCTATTCTGCCAAGAAAGGGACGGGAAGCTCCTTCTTGATTTCGGTGAAATTCTGGAAAGGGTGAAACTTCGACAGTAAATGGTCCAGGAAGCCTTGGCCTTGGGGAAAATGAGATTGAAGGGGGGCAATTATGCATCAAATGCCATGTATTTGTCAGGAATTCATTGCTTAATTGATGCTTTATTGCTCCCGCTGACACATGTGTTCGAAATGAAATTGCATCTACAGGGGAGGAAGTGAAATTTATTTCTGCTTGTATCTTAATAGGGGGAATAAAGTGTCAATTAAACAATGAAGATGATATATATTTCATGGATGATCTGAAGAAGAAATATTACTCCCTAAAATGTTATTTTACAATTTATAATTATGAAGAGCCACAGTTCATACACTTTCCACTATTTAAAAATAGCAAAAAAAGGTAGCATTATTAAATAATACAAAAAACTTCGCTTTTAATAGAATAGTATAAAAATCCTACCAGTAACTGTTCTGCTGAGTTACCCACTGATTAATAACAGGTACGGGGCAGGAACCAGGGAAGTAGAACGAGAGAAGATGTCTTTTCCTTGATCTTGAAAATGAGATGGACATGTGACTCGGGAAGCCAGAATCATTGTAGGAACTGCTTTCCAGGCTCCTGGGTGCCAGGTTGAACTTGAGCTTGATCCTAACTCTCAAAGTAACCCCGTTTTATAGGCAAGGGAACTGAGGCTCAGAGACCTGGCCAAAGGTCACACAGCAAATATGTAGCAAATCTAGGATCTGAACTCAGGTCAACGTGACTCCAAGGACCCTCTCTTTCCTTTCTGTCAGAAGGTATTTGACAGTTGAGAAGGAGAAAGTGTTCCTGAATGCAGGGACAAAGGTGAGAGAGGAAGGAGTTTATGGAGCTCAAAGGCCACCGGAAGGAAGTGGCGAGGAAGGAAATAGGAGCCACAGGGAAGTACAGGGAAAGTTCTGAGAAAAGGCCCCTGTGGACAGACAGCAGAGTTACATGCCTTTCATAAAGACTGCCTTTAGTTCAGAAATTAGTTCTGTACCCCTACAGTTAAACCTCTCCCTGCGTGATGAAAGAGACAGATTCTGTCATTGGGACGTCTGTATATCAAGTCATGTATTTTTAGTTTACTTTGCATGTTTTTTATTTATCATATGGGAAGTTTAGGCCTTTTCAAAATGTACATGGCCTCATTATGCAATCAAAAGATGCCTATGAATAAAAAACAATCAGGAAAATTTCTTGCTGTAAATATGATAAAGAGTTAATATTATTAATATGCATCATTGTAGAAATATTTAGCCAGTACAGAGATCTAGGCAAAGAATGTAATCAGGAAATCTCAAGACATAATGAACTGATTAGAGGTTATACTCTCTATCAAACAAATAAAATTAAAACAGCAATGAAATATTTTATTATTATTAAATTAACAAAACTAAGAGGAAGAGAATACTCAATGCTGGTGAGGATGAAGAGAAATATTCTTTTTTTTCTTTTCATTTATTTTTATTAGTTGGAGGCTAATTACAATATTGTAGTGGTTTTTACCATACATTGACATGAATCAGCCATGGATTTACATGTGTTCCCCATCCTGATCCCCCCTCTCACCTCCGAAGAGAAATATTCTTACATTACAGTTGGGGAGATAAATCAGTATAAGTTTCCCAGAAAGTAATTTGTCAGTATGATTAAGAACTTTTAAAAAGTTTGAACATTTTGCATAGTTTCCCTTTAGAATATATCCTAAAGAAATCATTATAAGCTTAAACTCAGATACATACACATAGATATATATTCCACTGTTTTTGTAATATGATCTATATATGCAAAAGCTTAAAAAAAAACTGCGTATAGGCAAACTGCGTAAGGGCTTCTCTATAACTCAGACGACAGAGAATCTGCATGCAATGCAGGAGACCTGGTTTCAATCCTCAGGTCGGGAAGATCCCCTGGAGAAGGGAATGGCAACCCACTCCAGTCTACTTGCCTGGGAAAGCCCATGGACAGAGGAGCCTGACAGGCTACAGTCCATGGGGTCGTGACAAGTTGGACACGACTGAGCAACTAAACACTACTACTAAACATACCTATATGTGATGAAATGTCACACAAACCATCAAAATGGTGTTTTTGAAGTCTAATTAATGACAAGGAAAAGTTCTCATGATACAATCTTAGTTAAAAATATTGTTCCAGGGATTTCTCTGGTGGTTCAGTGGTTAAGACACAGCACTTCCAATGCAGGGGTGCAGGTTTAATAATCCCTGGTGGAGAACCAAGATCTCACATGCCATGCAGCACGGCCAAAAACAAAGTAATATTACAAAAATATTGTTACAAAGCACAATATGAACATTTTAAAAAGCACCTGTGTTTCTGTGTGTATAGGAAAAGAAACTTAAAAGTTTCATAGTACTTTTTTTAATGATGAGATGAGTCTTTGTTCAGTTCAGTCAGTTCAGTTCAGTCGTTCAGTCGTGTCCGCCTCTTTGCGACCCCATGAATCGCAGCACGCCAGGCCTCCGTGTCCATCACCAACTCCCGGAGTTTACCCAAACCCATGTCCATCGAGTTGGTAATGCCATCCAGCCATCTCATCCTCTGTTGTCCCCTTCTCCTCCTGCCCCCAATCCCTCCCAGCATCAGGGTCTTTTCCAATGAGTCAACTCTTCTCATGAGGTGGCCAAAGTATTGGAGTTTCAGCTTCAACATCAGTCCTTCCAATGAACACCCAGGACTGATCTCCTTTAGGATGGACTGGTTGGATCTCCTTGCAGTCCAAGGGACTCTCAAGAGTCTTCTCCAACACCACAGTTCAAAAGCATCAATTCTTCGGAATTTCAGCTTTCTTCACCGTCCAACTGTCACATCCATACATGACCACTGGAAAAACCATAGCCTTGACTAGACAGACTTTTGTTGGCAAAGTAATGTCTCTGCTTTTAAATATGCTATCTAGGTTGGTCATAACTTTCCTTCCAAGGAGCAAGCGTCTTTTAATTTCATGGCTGCAATCACCATCTGTGAATCACCAGGAGTGATTTTGGAGCCCCCCAAAATAAAGTCTGACACTGTTTCCACTGTCTCCCTATCTATTTCCCATGAAGTGATGGGACCAGATGCCATGATCTTAGTTTTCTGAATGTTGAGCTTTAAGCCAACTTTTCACTCTCCTTCTTCACTTTCATCAAGAGGCTTGTTAGTTTCTCTTCACTTTCTGCCATAAGGGTGGTGTCATCTGCATATCTGAGGTTATTGATATTTCTCCCGGCAATCTTGATTCCAGCTTGTGCTTCTTCCAGCCCAGCGTTTCTCATGATGTACTCTGCATATAAGTTAAATAAGCAGGGTGACAATATACAGCCTTGACGTACTCCTTTTCCTATTTGGAACCAGTCTGTTGTTCCATGTCCAGTTCTAACTGTTGCTTCCTGACCTGCAAACAGGTTTCTCAAGAGACAGGTCAGGTGGTCTGGTATTCCCATCTCTTTCAGAATTTTCCACAGTTTATTGTGATCCACATAGTCAAAGGCTTTTGCATAGTCAATAAAGCAGAAATAGATGTTTTTCTGGAACTCTCTTGCTTTTTTGATGACCCAGCAGATGTTGGCAATTTGATCTCTGGTTCCTCTGCCTTTTCTAAAACCAGTTTGAACATCTGAAAGTTCACAGTTCACGTATTGCTGAAGCCTTACTGTTGCATAATTTTCACATTGTCTACATTACAAATATAATTTTGTAATCAGAAAAAACGTTTTTAAAAACAGCAAAGTATGTTTGAAATGGAACATTTAAAGGAAAGTAGTTTGAGCATATTTATGCTATTTGTACCAAATTGCCAAATGAACATAAACAAGTAAGTGTGGGTTTCTGTTATGCATCCGTTTGGTGTGAAACCTAAGGATAAAATGACTGTCAAATTCAGGTAAGTTTATTTGAACGAATAATAGCAGATCAGAAATTCACTTAATGGTGAAGCTGATGGTTAAGAAGAAATTAAATGGGGTGTGCCCTGACAAGATCTGCCAGGTCAGTCAAACGGTAAGTGAGTCTACCCCTGCAGATTCTGTCTGAGGATCAGACTAATCAGAGTGGGTTTATATGTCTGCAGAGTGTTCATTTTAATAGACTTATAGTTCCTAGATAAATGGACAATGGGATTTAGGATTTAGCTCATTTTAAAACTGCTGACCCTCGGTGGTCTCTCTTTTACTAAGTTAATGAAGACAGAGTTGGAATTGTTTTGGTTTGATTTGGTTTCAGTTTGGTTTTTTTGGCAGCAGGAAGAGCAAGACTTTTGTTTTACTTGTCTTGAAAGAATGATGAGAGAAGAGACAAAGAATAGCATGGTGTTGGCCCCCTTCTTCCCAGTCAATGACTGGTTTGGAGCCCTGATAAGGAGAGAAAGCTGGGAACAGAAAGTGACGAGGTTTTTCGTAGAGAATTTGAGAGACTCTGAGCTCAGACACAGGGAGGGAGGCCAGTCGAGCCTCAGCACGGAGGGGACCTCCAGTGCCCCCAGGCGTGGGCTTCTGGTCGGCCCCAACAGAAGTGGGGGTGGAATCTGGAAGAGATTCTTTGCAAGGATATGGGGCTATTCAAGAAGAGCTGGGGACAGACGTGTACACACTACTATATTTAACGTGAATGACCAACAAGGAGCTACTGGACAGCACAGGGAAGTCTGCTCAATGTTATGCGGCAGCCTGGATGGGAGGGGAGCCTGAGGGGGAATGGACACATGTGTATGTGTGGCTGAGTCCCTTCTCTGTCCACCTGATACTATCACAACATTGTTCATACGCTATATTTCAATACAAAATAAAACGTTTTGTTTTTAAATAAAGAAGAGCTGGGTGGGCTGGAGACCTGACTCAGAAAAATGCAGCAGCCAAAGGAGTCTAGACAGTTGTTGCTGTTCAGTGGCTCAGTCGTGTCTGACTCTGCAACTCCATGAACTGCAGCACACCAGGCTTCCCTGTCCTTCACCATCTCCCGGAACTGTTTCAAACTCACGTCCATTGAGTTGGTGATGCCATCCAACTATCTCATCCTCTGTCGCTGTCTTCTCCTCCTGCACTCAATCTTTCCCAGCACCAGGGTCTTTTCCAATCAGTTGGCTCTTCACATCAGGTGACCAAAGTATTGGAGCTTCAGCTTCAGCATCCACCCTTCCAATGAATATTCAGGGTGGATTGCCTTTAGAATTGACTGGTTTGATTTCTTTGCAGTCTGAGGGACTCTCAAGAGCCTTCTCCAGCACCACAGTTCAAAGCATCAGTTATTTGATACTCAGCCTTCTTCATGGTCCAGCTCTCAAAACTGTACATGACTACTGGAAAAACCATAGCTTTGACCATACAGAACTTTGGTGGCAATGTGATGTCTCTGCTTCTTAATATGCTGTCTAGGTTTGTCATAACTTTTATTCCAAGGAGGAAGAGTCTTAATTTCACGGCTGCAATCACCGTCCAAGAGCAGAAAGTACTAACAGAACTTTCTAGTTGGAGCTGGCTGCTGCTGAAGCTGCCATCATGGGATCTCCCTGGCAGGGCCACCAGCCTGTTCTGGGTACAACCAGTAACTGCCCTGCTTCCTCCCAAGACGTACAATCCTGGCAGGAAATTGGATTGGTCAAGTCCAAGTCACGTGCCGTGGTCTTGCTGCCTGGGGAGGGAAGACAGGTTTGCCGCACCTCTGTAGATTCTGTAGTAGAAGCAAGCCTCTGCCTCCATCTCCAGGATCTGCTCAGTGGTGGGAGTTCCCAGTACCTGCCTGGTATTCCCATGCTGTGTGGCCAAAACACAGCAAATGTCCACCATACAACCCTGAGGTGCTGTGGAGGCAATTCGGTGCAAAAATGAAGATGGAGAACTTAGCACAAAGCCTGGAACACAAGATGGGTTCATTAATGCCTGCCATGATCATTATTATAATATTTGCTATTATCTTACTAATTATTACACAAGACCTAGACTTGAGCAACTGATGAACCTCCCAGGAACTCTGACTCCTGGAGAGTAATGCAAGTTTTTTGTAAAGGCAGCAGAGGGGGAGGGTGCTATTTAGTGGAATTCTAATGCGATAGCTTTTGCATAGAAAACATTCCATTAAGAAGGAGGAATCATCAATAATATCTGATCAATAAAGATCTAATCAATAACCAATACTGGCAACCAGGTGCTCTGAGCTCCATAGAATAGCTTTTATGGATGTCTTTGGAGTCTCAGATTATTTGGGAAGAAGAGGAATTTGGGGCAGAAGCTACTAAATGCCTCTCCCAGCATCCTCTTGCCTCCTGTATCAGACTCCAGTTTTTAGAGGGCACTTTGCTGCCTAGACTAAAGGACTTCCGTGCAGCTAAGAGGGTCCAGGCAATTAGATTTTAACCAACCAGGTCTAAGCAGAAGTGTTGTAAACATCTCAGGAAATCTACTTAAGGTTTGTGTTCTGTGCAACCCAATCCTTCGCAACACAGCCTCAGCATCTTCACCTCCCTTTCATGGATGGGAGGCTGGAGCACAGAGGGATTAAGCAACATGTTTGGATGCCATGAAATTGCAAGACTGATGAAATCAGGCCTTTTGCTTGGGGAGCCACATTCTCTTCAAGGTACCATTCCACCTTGCCTTTTGAAAAGTAAGCAAAACTGAGATGCAATTTGAATACCATCAAAATGCAGCAATTTAAAGTGTACAGCTTGATAGGTTGTGTCAAATGCATATACCACATAATGCCCACCACATCAAGAGAGAGCACTTCCATTTCCCCAGAAAGTTCCTGGCCACTTCTTTGCCATCACACTCCCTCCCCCAGCCTCAGGCAACCACTGACCTGCTTTCTGTCACTATGGATTAGTTTTGCCTATTCTATGATTTCATATAAATGGACTCAGGCGCTATCTACTCTTTTGTGTCTGGCTTCTTTGGCTCAACAGAATGTTTTGGACATTGATTCAAATTGTTGCCAGTATCAGTAGCTCATTCATGCCTTTTTCTTGCTGACTGGTACACCAGAGTATGGATATACTCACTATCTATCCACCTGTCAATTCGTATTTGGACTGTTTCCGGGTTAAAGCTGCTATGAATATTGTCGTGTAAGTCTGTGTGGACATATATGTCCATTTTTCTTGAGTAAATGCTCAGGAGTGGAGTTGCTGGATCCAAAGGGTAGGATTATGCTGAAGTTTATATGGAAGTGTCAAACAGTTTTCAGAAGTGTTTCATGGTATTTTGCCTTTTAAAAAACTGTTTTTGAAACTCTTATTTTTAAACAAGGTAATTTTGAAAAGCCTGACTTATTTAGATGAGGTTCAACCTATGCCCCTCAGGGTGTCTTGCTGGGAGAATGTTTATTGTGTGCGTGCGTGCTCCATCGAGTCCGACTCTTTGCAACCGCATGCACTGTAGCCCACCAGGCTCCTCCAGGCAAGGAGAAGCATGGAATTTCCCAAGCAAGAATACTGTAGTGGGTTGCCGTTTCCTACTCCAGGGGATCTTCCCGACCCAAGGATCAAGCCCGCATCTCCTGTGTCTCCTACACTGGCAGGTGGATTGTTTACCAGTGAGCCATATGAGAAGCAGACAAGGAGGTGAGTTAGCTTGTGCTCAGTCACTCAGTCGTGTCTGACTCTTTGTGACCCCATGAACTGCAGCCCATCAGGCTCCTCTGTCCATGGGAATGTTTACGACTCTCCTAAATCTGTGTGTTGAAGCCCCAGCCTCCAATGTGATGATATTAAGGGGCGGGGCCTTTGGGAGGTAATCAGGTTGGGGTGAGTCTTGAGAATGGAGCCCCAGTGATGGGCTTAGAGCCCCTGTATGGAGAGAAGAGAGCAGAGACCTCTTTTCTCCCCACCCTTTCTCTCTGCCTCTGTCTCTCTCCCTCTCCCTCTTCTGTGGAGACACAGCTAAGAAAGAAGCTGTCTGTAAGCCAAGAAGCGGGAGTCACCAGAACCCGACCATGCCCACACCTTCATCTGACACTTTCAGTCTCAGAACTGTGAGAAATTTCTGTTGTTTAAGCCACCCAAGTGTATGGGATTTTGTTCCAGTAGCCCAATATGACTAAGGCAAAAATCCTCATTCAGCCTGTAAAAGTGACCTTGAACAGTTCCTTTACCTGGATAAGAAGTGGCCGCTTAGGCTGTAACACACTGATAATGATAGTATTAATATCCATCCCACCTGCTTGGGTAGGACTCAGTGAGATACTATTTGTGGACATGCCTGGCACATCATGGTGGCTCGTAATCTTGACATTAATTTATGATGAGGGATTTTACTGGCGAATAAGGCATCTTTTGTACCCTAGAGTCGGAGAGCAATCTATCATCACATTTTATAAGTTGTAGAAATAAGTCCTTTCAAATGGATTTGCCTCAACAGTTCATATTGGAATTGTTGACACTTCTTGGAGTCATCATAGTCTAGATGGCTGGGTGTAACTCAGCAGGTGGGAAGGCTGTTGACAACATTAATTGTTTCATAAATAGTGTCAAGATGGGATTTTTTTCCCCCTTTGGCTTAAACCAAGTTACTGAAAAACCAATACTGTGCCATATGTTTATACTTTTCTTGGCACATAAACCAGATACTTTACAGACAGGGATGGGTAATAAAAGGCAAGTATTCACTCAAGTCACACGTTGCTTCTCCATCAAAGAAAAACAGCCATAACCATCCCAATTCCACTGAAATTTTTATCAGAATTAGTTGTAAATCTCAGACACTGGAGACAGCACCTTGAGTAGAAATGGCTACGGAACTAAGAAAACCCCCTGACCCCTTCTAAGTAGGCAATATGTCAAGTAAAATTTGGAAAATGTTTCCCTTTTTTCATTGGCTTTCAGTATAGGAAATAAGTTAGGTGAAATAAATTTCACATTTGGAAAACCAAAGAGTTGTCACCATTTACTGTAAAGGTATATCTAGGACCCACTGGAATTTTTAATAGCTGAATTGTTTTAGGTAAATGACCTCAAGGAAGGCTGGCTGGCTTCCTAGTGGACCTATGAACTGCATCATGTATATGTGTGTGCATGTTAAGTGGTTTCAGTCATGTCTGGCTCTTTGTGACCCTATGGACTGTAGCCCACCAGGCTTTTCTGTCCATGGGATTCTCCAGGCAAGAATACTGGAGTGGGTTGCCACGCCCTCCTCCAGGGGATCTTCCCAACCCAGGAACTGAACCCTTGTCTCTGGCATCTCCTGCATTGGCAAGCGGGTTCTTTACCATAGCACCACCTGGGAAGCCCTGCATCGTGTGTGTATATTTGCCACATAAGTATATTCCCCAATAACTAGAGAGTTGAGAGACTGATTCTGCCCGAGTGCGTGCCCTGGCAGAGTGTGGGACCCAAGACTTGGCCCTGTTATTGCCTCCTAAGGCCTGTTGCTGCGCCCCTCTCTGAGTGTGAGAATCGGAGCAAAGTCAAGTGTAACTCTAGGATTTCAAGTTTCATTTTCTTCATAACCCGGCACCTCCCTCAGTGCCAACCTACTGTTTCGTGTTGTCACTCTGCCCTAGGCCCCAGGAAGAAGCTGGTGCCCAAGCTGGGCTTGCTGGGGGATGACATGTCTGTCTCCCAGGCTGCAAATAGCTGTGTCATTGATTCTTAAGACTGATTTAAAGAACTCACCAGAGTGTTTTTGTCACCTGGCACCCCATTCATTTCGGACTTCTGCCTTCACACCTCTACCTGGAAGAGCTGCTGGCTCGCCCACTAATTCACAGGCACGATCCAAACCCAGCCTTTGTCTGGAGCCTCTGCAGTGACTACAGGACAACCCTGTCTCCTCCTGGGGCAGGCTAGGGGCCTGTCTGTATTGGGGTAATGTAGGTTCTTAGAGGGCAAAGTTTGGAGCTGGAAGGGCTCTCGCATATTAGCACCTGCTTCTTCCCTTAGGGAGGAGCCTCCGTCTCATTAAGGCAAACACAGACCCACAGCAGATGGAACAGACAGGAGAGACGCTGCCCCCGAGGAAGCTGGGGGTGGAGGTGGGTTTCAAACAAACCCACCATTTTACCCATGAGAACATGTACCTACAGCTTCACATTTCTGACTTTTTTTTTTTTATAAAGCAGAATGCAATGCAATTGCAAGCATTTAATTTTTTTTTCTGGAAGAAATTACTAGAAACTGTTGACAGTGATTCCCTTTGTGGGAGGGGCTGAGGGATCGGGGGCTTCTGCTTATTTTATATCTTTTTATTTAAGAGGCAGTAGGGGAGCTAGAGAGGTGTTGTAGGTTTCAAAACCCAGTGCTGCCCCCTGGCTCCCTGTTCCCCCGGGGAAATGGCCACGATGCTCACATGCTGAGTGTCCACCTCCTCCTCCACAAGTAGAGCTGATGGTTGGGCTGCTCTGCACAGTTTTTGTAGACCGAGAACTACATGTGGAAGTGAAGTTAGTCACTCAGTTGTGTCTGACTCCTTGCAACCCCATAGATTCTAGCCTGTCAGGCTCCTCTGTCCATGGGATTCTCCAGGCAATAATACTGGAGTGGGTAGCCATTTCCTTCTCCAGGGGATCATCCCGACCCAAGGATCAAACCTGAGTCTCCTGCACTGTAGGCAGATTCTTTACCATCTGAGCCCCTGGGGAAGCCCAAGAACTACATGAGTGCTCTATAAATATTAGCTACTTCTCTCTTCTTCCTAAACTTTCTGAGTATACCTACCCCCTTTATTTTATTTTTAAATCTTTATTGAATTTGTTACAATATTGCTTCTGTTTTATGTTTTGGTTTTTTGGCTGTGAAGCATGGGGGATCTTAGTTCCCTAGCCAGGGATCGAACCCACACCCCTGGCATTGAAAGGTGAAGTCTCAACCACTGGACTGCCAGTTAAGTTGCCCTTTTATCTTAAAAGTCTCAATATGTATTATCTATTCACTAAGATTATTGAATTTTCTTCTTGATAATGTCCTCTATTTATAAAATCCTAGTAAGCATTTCACAAAATAAGACATTATTGCCTCAACGTTTGTGCAAAAGAGACCCACACGAAAGAGGGGACTAGAGAAGCGGGGGGGAGGGCAGCCTCTCTCTGGGGTAACATAGACAGAAACCAAATAGGAGGTTCTGGGCACCTAGGCTTCCTGGGTCGTGCTGTCTGTCTGCCGCAGTTTGGCTGGGCCTCTGCTGGTCTCATCGGCTCCTATGGATGTGATGGCTGCCTGCAGTATGTCTGGGGTCATTAGTCTGGAAAGGACTCATTCTAGAAAGAATCAGGTCCTCTGCCCCCTGCCCGCCCCCGCCTCTGACAAGACTGCTGAAACTTTTTTTTCTTTAAATTACATTTTAATTAAGAAAGTCACCCTTTGGTGAAAATTGCAAGATTCTTGTACTTAAGAATCAATAAAATGTGCACCGTCTAAAATGAGATTAATAATGGCCAAACTCTCTATTTTGGGTGCAATTATTTATTCATCAAAGAAAACCAGCTGCTTAAAACCATAGTCCATCATGAACGCCTAAGACACTTCCACTTCAATTCTGTTGTTAAAAGTCCCTTCTATTGCTCCATCTGGTGTTAAATATAAAAAGCAGGAAGGCTCATTCTCTACCTGCATACATTTTAAATAAGAATTTCAACATTATCTTGTCCATTTAAAATAATTGTATGAAAATGTGAAGAAATATGATCTTGTAAAAGCTGCAGTCTGACGCACCCAGGGAGTGAGCGAGAAAGAGCAAAGCTGCTATTATTTAAAATTCATGGAGACCATGGCAAGATTGATCGCAAGAAGTTCCTTCCTAAGACTGGCCAGGCAGGAGGCTGAGGCCTGGCTGGGGGCTCAGCCAGGACCCCAGCCCCCAAAAAGGTCCAAGGGCATTCATTGCCCCAGCCTGGACAGAGATTAGGACCGGGACAAACAGAAGGTACCCCTGGATTCTTTCACAGCACGGGTCCCCATCAGGCCTGCCCTGGGGAATGATGTTTGGGGACCAACATCTCAGGGGTCTGGGCAAGGCTGACCCTTGTTCCGTGGGCAGGGGTGGGTGGAGGCTGGCTTATGGGTCAGGAAACTCAGGCCAGGGCTGAGAACCAGAAAGGAGAAGATGTAACAACGCCTGCTCAGAGCTTCAGCTGGAGTTTGAATAATCTACCATCTCACTGTTATCACTACTCCCAGAGGAAGAGGTGGTGGAGATCACAGTACTTCTGTTCATCTGTATCTCTGCCTCCCAACTGGCCTCTGCTGTGAGGGGTCCTGGAGTGAGCCAGGGACTCTGGGTTCAGTTTCCCTCTTTTCTCTCTCTCTGTGATTGGATTCATTTCCTAATGCTGCTCTTGCAAAGCCCCACAACTGTAGTGGTTTAAAACAACACATCTTTGTTATCTTTCAGCTCTGTGGTTCAGCAGTCCAAAACGAGTCTCATCAGGATAAAGCAAAATGTCTTCAGGGCCAGATTTCTTCTGATTCTCTAAAGGAGAATCTGTTTCCTGGCCTTCTCCAGCTCCTACTCATCATCCTCTGCCTCACAGTTCCTTCCCTCATCTTCAGAGCCAGGGAGGAGGGGGTGAGTCCTTCTCACATAGAGGCGCTCTTCATCTCCCAGCTCCATCTTTCTCCTGTAGGGATGCTATCATGGCAAAGATTATATTGGACCCTCTCTGCAACTCAAAACCCTTAACTTCATCACATCTGCAAAACCCCTTTTGCCATGAAGGTAACATCTTGATTGGGGATCAAGGTCTGGACATCTGTGGGAGCCATCACTTTGCCCACACAGTTGGACATGTCTCTTGGCCTTTCTGGGCCTCAGAGCCTTTATTCTAAGGTGGAACTGTAACCAGCACCTTATGGTGTTTTGTGAGGGCCTAAGGAGCTCCTTGGAAGGAAGGCTATGACAAACCTAGACAGTGTATTAAGAAGCAGAGAGATCACTTTGCCTACAAAGGTCAGTAAAGTCAAAGCTATGGTTTTTCCAGTAGTCATATACAGATGTGAGAGCTGGACCATAAAGAAGGCTGAGCACTGAAGAATTGATGCTTTTGAATTGTGGTGCTGGAGAAGACTCTTAAGAGTCCTTTGGACAACAAGGAGATCAAACCAGTCAATCCTAAAGGAAATGAACCCTAAAGGAAAGCATTGTAAAGACGGACGTTGAAGCTGAAGCTCCAATGATTTGGCCACCTGATGCAAGCAGCCAACTCATTGGAAAAGACCCTTTCCCAGCAGGGAAAGACTGAGAGCAGGAGGAGAAGGGGACAACACAGGATGAGATGGTTGGATGGCATCACTGACTCGATGGACATGGGTTTTGAGCAAACTCTAGGAGATAGTGAAGGCCAGGAAAGACTGGCGTGTTGCAGTTCATGAGTCACTAAGAGTCAGACACGACTTAGTGACTGAACAACAGCAATAAGGAGATACAGCAATAAGTGTGTTTTGTAATCTGTGAAATTCCTTATAGAGAGATTTTTTTGGTGCATTTAAAGAAACTCGGTTAAGAAGTCCTCTGTCGGTGATGGATTCTGTTGATTTGCATTTAACATTTTTCCCCCTCCCTAAATCAGTGCGTGTTCTCAGGCAGCTCAGTTCCTGATGTGTCCAAAACCTCAGATCGGGGATAAACTCTGAATTCTAGGGAGTTCTGTGTGTGCACCTGCAGCTGTCACATGGCCACTTGTAGCCTTTGCTTCTTGGTCCGCAGGGAGCCCAGGACAGGGCCGGCCCCGTACATGTAGAGAAAAGGAATCAGTGATACGAAGGCTCCATAGCACTAACTGGGGAAGCACTGATTCCCTGCTGATAAGAGTCATGTGGTGCAAAAAACCATTGCTGGCAGGTCATTCCTGGGCCGCACCCCCACTTCCCCACTGGAAACGGGTGATGAGGGGGAGCGGTCCCCACTCCAGGCACTCACTAGCATCCTCCAGACTCTGTTTGGCAGATGAAGCCCCTGAGGCTAAATTCCAACAGGTGTCTGGTTGATTCAGGTTCAGTGTGGGGCTTGGTAATCCCCAAAGTCCTCTCATTACCGGTTCCAGGAATCTGCATTTAGAAATTGACCTTCATGTATTCACTGTTCGAGGGCTTCTGGAAGTGTACCTCAAGATCCCCTTAGGGTCGCCTTGGGAGATGACTGGGAATGTGTTCAAGTGCAGATTTCCGGGCACCCCCAACCTCAGAGCTGGCACCTAGGACTCTGCAGGTGGACACCAAGCCCCGCAGTGATTCTGCTGTGCTCCCAGCCTGGAGAACCACAGCTCTGACCACAGGGTCAGCTGTGGGAAAACGGGGCCCAGCGCACTTCCGTCTGAGCCCCCTGCCTTCCCCCTAGGTCACCTAGAGCTTCTTTCTCAGGACAGTGAATTCAGCATTGATTTTCACCACCCTTCCCAGCCTCAGTCTCTCTAAGGCCATGGATCCTCAAGTCCTACCAGGAAAAAATCCCCCTTGGTGAGAAGAGCTCTGGACATAAGGAATTTCCCTACAGAAGCGGATGGGAGAAGGGGCCGAAGGGCCCAGCCCCCCTCGGCCAGCCCCACCCCCATATTTCCTCCCTGCAGGTGAGCCAACACCTGTCTCCAGCTTGCCCTCGGCCGCCGAGAGGGCCTCACCCCCTCCCCATTTTCCCTTTAAACTCCGTCATTTGTACAGCCTATTAACCTTTAACTTTATGACTACCCAAAGATGAAATACTGCAGCATTTAAGGCTGAGAACACTCCAGCCCTACCTTCTTAGTTTGCAACAGGGGTGAAGCACTTTCTCTTAAATCAGTCATTTTTAATATCAGTCACAGAGACGCTACCCACGGAGAGTATTTTTGGCTCCACGTACCCAGCTGATTCATAATAAATGTTGCAGCGCTGGTTCCTACCTCCACACGGCCCCTAGGAGCAGCCAGAGCTCTTCCCATTAACTCCAGGGATAAAATACTCTGTATTAATAATGCCACCACCAGCGGAATACCTACCGTGGACTGTGTCAGGCGCATGAGTTCAGATCCTCCTAAAGGCCCTGCTGAAATATGCGTCCTCACCTCCATTTTCACATGAGGAGGCTGAGGCTCAGAGAGGTTAGGCAGTTGGACCAGGGGCACCCAGCTACTGAGTGGCTGGGCTGGGATTGGATCCCAGGCCTGTTTGATTCCAAATTCTGTGAGAACCAGCCCAAATCGTCTCAGTTTGTCTTCGCCAGCCTAGTCATTCTAGAACTTCGGGTGACAGTGGCTGCCTCAAATTGCAAGTGGCCTCCTCTGAGGGGCGATGGAGAGTCTGAGAACCTGGTGGCTTTGAGGTCCAGCTCTGACACTGGCCTGAGGTTGACCGACCAACCCAGTTTGCCCAGGACTGCCCAGGCTTCAGATCTGCCTGCAATGCCAGAGACCCGGGTGCAATCTCTGGGTAGGGAAGAGTCCCTGGAGAAGAGAATGGCACCCCACTCCAGTATTCTCGCCTGGAGAATCCCGTGGACAGTGGAGCCTGGCAGGCTACAGTCCATGGAGTCTCACAGAATCGGACACGGCTGAACCGACTGAGCCTGCCCTGGTGTCTACACTGGAAGTCTCACGTTAACAGGAAGAGTTGGTCGGCTTATTGACTTGCTGCCTCCAAGCCTTGGGCTCCCGGCTGTGAAGTGGGAACACTGCTGACTGCCTCATGGGGGTGGGGGAGGGTCTCACACAGAGTGGTATCTGGCAGCCTGACCTGGACCCAAATAGGATGAATTAGGACCCAGAGGGAGACTGGTTACCAAGGAAACCGAGTGACTAAAGGTAGATCTGAGGATGGACTGGGAACTTCGGAACCAGCAGAGATTGGGTCTGAACTTGAACCCGTTCCGTCACCCTCTTTGCAGTTCTCTCTAGCACTGGCCCCTCTCCTGACCTGTTGCGGACTCACATAGTGTGTCTGTTTTATTGCCCAACCAGCAGCTAAGCTCTAGGACATAGGGACTTTCGTCTGCTCACTCCACCGTGGCCCTGACACCTAGAACAGGGCCTGGCCCTTAGTAGGCTCTCAGTGCCATTCTGGTGAATGAGGAAGTGAATGGATGAACAAAGGAAGCAGGGACCTGGGCTGGGGGGCTCTTTGCTACAGAGGAGCAGCATCTGATGGTGACAGACTCAAGGTGAGCTACGGAGGGAGCCGCAAAGGATCGCTCAACCCCGGAGGAATCCTGGGACCAGACCACTGCTTTGCTGCTTCCGGAACCTGCTCTCCATCAAGGCTACCTGGGGGCCTGGATTCGTTGTGGCATTTCTCTCCCACGGAACTCAGAACCCTGAAGCTGAATCTGGACTGTGACACCCTCTTGGATCTAAACAAACCCTGGTACTGGGTGTTCGACCAGACAGGCCTTTTCTCTCTGAAGCTGTGACTCAGGATCCCTGGCAGGCACTTCGGGATGTCTGCACTTGTGTGGCACAGGCTGTGACAAACTGGCCCCCAAACACCACACTGACCAGAACTCCGCGGCCTGACCTCGGCGGTGGGCAGCGGCGAAAGCTCAGCGCCACAGAACTCAGGGCAGAGTGGGGGGCACTTCCCTGGTGGTCCCAGGTGGCGCTAGTGGTAAGCAGCCCGCCTGCCAATTCCGGAGACATAAGAGACGCAGGTTCGATCCTTGGGTTGGGAAGATCCCCTGGAGGTGGGCATGGCAACCCATTCCAGTATTCTTGCCTGGAGAATCCCAGGGACAGAGGAGCCTGGCTGGCTAAGGATCACAGGGTTGTAAAGAATCAGGCAGGACTGAAGCAACTTAGTATGCATGCACCGAGTGGTCCAGTGGCTAAGAATCCCCCTTGCAATGCAGGGGACGTGGGTTCAATCGCTGGTCAGGGAACTGAGATCCCAGGTGCTGTGGAGCAACTAAGCCCATGAGCCACAACTACTGAGCCCATGAGCCACAGCTAGAGAGTCTGAGCACCACAATGAAAGATCTGGCATAACCCAAGGAAGATCCCATGTGCCCCAATTAAGACTCAATGCAGTAAAATAAAATAAACAGATAAATAAATAAATATTTTGTAAAAAGCAAATTAGGGAGGGAGACCTGGCACCAGTCTAACTCATGCATCAAGCCCAACTGTGATGCTCCCGACTCGTTAACATTTATGTAAAAGTTTCCTTCTTGTTTTGGTCCCATTTTATGGTTAGTATAAGGCCAGTCTGAAAGATAATATATTGTGACTGTTATATTATTTATTTTCAAGCCAACTTATTGATTATTGCGTGCTGAAAGTGACAAATGGTGTCCGTGCAAGGCACGGTCAGCAGGTTCTATTAAAGAAATGATAGTATTGCTCATGGATTGTTAAAAGGTTCAGTTTAGGTTCTTTATAGGTTTATATCCATCACTATTTAATGACCAAATGATGAAAAATATGAGCTGTGGGGACAATTTTTTTTCTGTTGGAGCTTTATGTTTAAGCAGTTAGCAAAATAAGATACTCCATTTTGGTGGGGGAGTAGGGGAGTGGTGAAGGGGATACAGTGAGATTTTATTTCTCCAGATTTCATAAATTGTAATAATTAATGTTGAGGATATTTCACAGAGCCGGAGGATGCTGAAGAGGAGAGGGATGCCGGGCTGGGAGAGAAGCCACGAGAACTCCCCATCCAGCATTCCAGCTGGAGAGGATTCTGCTGGCTTCAGCTTCGGATTGTAACCATCGTGTTGGTGGTGATGCAGGTCTGGGGCTCATGCCAAGGTGAAACATCAGAGGATGGGCCTTCTGGGGAGCGGTCTCTCTTGATGGCTAGAATGGGCCTTGGGAAGAGAAGTCCCCAAGGCAGAGAAGGGAGCCCAGATTCTGCACAGAAGGTAGATGGCCCACAAAGGCAGAGGCCCCCTGAGCTACCCGAGAGAGGCGGGCTGTGACCAGACACTCTCCAAGGCACTCCGGGAAGCTGCTGTAGATGACTGGGCATCCGAGTGCCCAGAGGCTCAGCCTTGGCGCTTTAGATGCTGAGCCAAGGAGCACAAGAAATGCCCCGATAGTGTGCTGGTGACTCACGGGCTTCCATCAGCCGGCTGTTGTCTCAGACTGTCCAGGCTCTGCAGGGCTGGGGGCAGCTCACTGAGGACGCCTGCAGGGAGCACCACTCTTGGGAGGCACAGTATAGACAGAAGGACGCGCAGCACTTGCCTCAGCTGTCCGGCCCTTGCAGGGGCCTCTGCGAGCCAGGCCCTCTCTCCCTCTGCACTGGAGAGTGCACCCAGGAGAGTCCTCTCTCTATGCGTACATACGTACTAAGTCACTTCAGTCGTGCCCGACTCTTTGTGACCCTGTGGATCGTAGCCCACCAGGCTCCTCCGTCCGTGGGATTCTCCAGGCAAGAATACTGGAGTGGGTTACCACATCCTCCTGTAGGGGATCTTCCCGACCCAGGGATCAAACCCACGTCTCTTATGTCTCCTGCGTGGGCATGCAGGTTCTTTACCACTAGTGCCATCCGGGAAGCCCCTCTCTCCTCTAGGGACTCTGAAACTAGCTCCAAAGGACTGGTGCTGATGACGAGTGCAGAGTCCAGGTCGGGGGCATTCGATGGGAGCAGGGCAGGGG